>NW_025214841.1:49599-52640 GCF_004010195.1 Chiloscyllium plagiosum
CCTGCGTTTGGCCCCATGCCCTTCAAACCTTCTCCCCTCGATGTTCCTGCCCAAATGTCTTTTCCATGTCGTAATTGTTCTTGTTTCTCCCATGTACCACTGGCAGTCCATTCTGTATATGAACCGTCCTCTGTGGAAAATGTTGCCCCTCAGCTCCCTAATCCCTAAGTAAATCTTTGCTCTCGGTCACTCCTCAGGCCTTACCCATTCTGCTGTGGGACACAAATCCTCCCCGGTACAGACTTCCCTCGGACATTTGTGGGTGGCATGGTGGCACAGTGGTTAGCATAGCTGCCTCACAGCGACAGAGACCCGGGTTCAATTCCCGCCTCAGGCGACTGACGGTGTGGAGTTTGTACGTTCTCCCCGTGTCGGCGTGGGTTTCCTCCGGGTGCTCCGGTTTCCTCCCACAGTCCAAAGATGTGCAGGTCAGGTGAATTGGCCATGCTAAATTGCCCGTAGTGTTAGGTAAGGGGTAAATGTAGGGGTATGGGTGGGTTGCGCTTCGGCGGGTCGGTGTGGTCTTGTTGGGCCGAAGGGACTGTTTCCACAGTGTAATGTAATCTAATCTAATTACCCATCCTGCTGTGGGGGACAGCCCCTCCCCGGTGCAGACTGCCCTAACCATCCTGAAGTGGGACACAATCCCTCACCGGTACAGATGGCCCTCGGGCCTTACCCATTCTGCTGTGGGACTGAACTCCTCCCCGGTACAGACTCTCTTCGGGCTTTACCCATTCTGCTGTGGGACACAACACCTCTCTGATACAGACTCCCCTTAGGCTTTACCCATCCTGCTGTGGGACTGAACTCCTCCCTGGTAAAGTTTAATCTTGAGCCTTGCCCACCCTGCTGTTGGACACAACCCAACTTGGGTACAGTTTTCCCTCTGGCCTTACCCATTCTGCTGTGCAACACATTCCATCCCCAGTACAGACTGTCCTCAGGCCTTTCGCATCTTGCTGTGGGACCGAACTCCTCCCTGGTACAGTCTACCCTGGAGCCTTACCCATCCTACTTTTGGACGCATACCCTCCCCAGTACAGATTACCCTCTGGCCTTAACCGTCTTGCTGTGGGACACAACCCCTCCGAGGAACAGACTCCCCTCGAGCCTTACCCATCCTGCTGTGAGACACAACCCCTCCCTGGTGCAGACTCCCCTCGGGCTTTACCCATCCTGCTGTGGGACACATCCCCTCCGAGGTACAGACTTCCCTCGGGCCTTAACCGTCTGGCTGTGGGACACAACCACCCCCCCGGTATAGTCAACCCTTGAGCCTTACCTGTCCTACTTTGGGTCGCATACCCTCCCTGGTAAAGAGTACCCTCGGGCCTCACCCTTCCTGCTGTGGGACTCAACCCCTCCCTGGTGCAGTGTCCCCTGGGGCCTTACCTATCCTGCTGTGGGACACAACCCCTCCCCAGGACAGACTCCCCCTGGGCCTTGCCTATCCTGCTGTGGGACACAACCCCTCCCCAGGACAGACTCCCCTGGGGCCTTACCTATCCTGCTGTGGGACACAACCCCTCCCCAGGACAGACTCCCCTAGGGCCTTACCTATTCTGCTGTTGGACACAACCCCTCCCCAGGACAGACTCCCCTGGGGCCTTACCCATCCTGCTGTGGGACACAACCCCTCCCCAGGACAGACTCCCCTCGGGCCTTACCCATCCTGCTGTGGGACACACTCTCCCCTGTACTGATTCCCGTATGGCCTCACCCACCCTAACGTGGGACACAATGCCTCCCCTGTACAGATTTCCCTCAGACATTACCCATCCTGGGTCCAGACTTGTCCAAGGCCTTGCCCATCCTGCTGTGGGACACGACCATTTCCCGGTACAGACACCCCTCGGGCCTTACCCATCCTGCTGTGGGACGCAGCCACTCCCCAGGACGAACTCCCCTCGGGCCTTACTCATCCTGCTGTGGGACACAACCCCTGCCCAGTACAGAGTCCCCTCGGGCCTTCCCCATCCTGCTGTGGGACGCAGCCACTCCCCAGTACAAAGTCCCCTCGGGCCTTACTCATCCTGGTGTGGGACACAGACCCTCGCGGTGCAGACGCCCCTCGGGCCTTCCCTATCCTGTTGTGGGTCACAACCCCTCCGAGGTACAGACTCCCCTCAGGCCTTACCCATCCTGCTGAGGGACACAATCCCTCCCCGGTACAGACTGCCCTCGGGGCTTCCCCATCCTGCTGTGATACACAGATCCTCACGGTTCAGACTCCCCTTGGACCTTCCCCATCCTGCTGTGGGACACAACTCTGCCTGGTACAGAGTCCCCTCGGGCCTTACCCATCCTGCTGTTGGACACAACCCTTCGCGATACAGAGTCCCCTCGGGCCTTACCCATCCTGCTGTGGGACAGGTTGATAATTATATTGAATAGTATCCCTCCAGTGTGGAAACAGGCCCTTAGTCCAGCAAGTCCACACTGACCCACGATACATACCATGCTCAAAATAGCTTCAAAATACATGGAAACAGTGATCACTGAATTGGTTAAAAACTCCGCAGTTACATTGGGCAGTTTAAAAGTCTCACTGTATTGGTGATATGTTCCTTTTCTTCAAACAGGTAACATTTTTATTAAAGCAGCAGATGTTCATTGTGAGAGTGTCTCTGTTAAACTAGAATCTGTTCTGTTCTCTGTGTAACAGGCTGTTGTTGTTGTGTGCGATGGACTGTCACTAACAGTGTAATTGACCCTGTGAGTCCTTGATCAGGTTTCCTTTGTCTGTAAATCCAGTGATCAGTGAACTACACATTCGCTCTTCTTAGCGAAAACAAAGAATCATTTCTCAACGAAAAAACGGCACATCACAAAGCTATTTCATGGATTTTTGGCACACACCACCGACCAGTGTACCTGGTAAGTCTGTTTCCTGAATAATTCTGAACTCGATCTGTAACTCTGAAAGTATCTGTATTGCTTGTCAGTTGGTTGAGAATTCAGCCTCTTTGTTCTGAGCTGTTGTGATGCAGGCGGTGGCTTCATTCTGTCTCTGCCAATCTTGTTTTCTCCTTCTGCTG
>NW_025214842.1:0-12746 GCF_004010195.1 Chiloscyllium plagiosum
GACATTTGATAAGGTTCCCACAGTAGGCTATTACACAAAATACGTAGGCATGGGATTGAGTGAGATTTAGCAGTTTGGATCACAAGTTGGTTAACTGAAAGAAGACAAGGGGTGGTGATCGATGGGAAATATTCATCCTGGCGTTCACGTACTAGTGGTGTACCACAAGCATCTGTTTTGGGTATGCTATTGCTTGTAATTTATATAAATGATCTAGATGAGAGCACAGAAGGATGATTTAGTAGATTTTCGGGTGACATTTAGTCGGTAAAGTTGTGGATAGTGACGAAGAGAGTTGTAGCTTACAGGGAAACATAGATAAGCTGCAGAGCTGAGCTGAGATGTGCCAAATGGAATTTAATGGGAAAAATGTGAGGTGGTTCACTCTGGAACGAGAAACAAGAATACAGAGTACTGGGCTAATGGTAAGATTCTTGGCAGTGTAGATGAGCAGAGGAATCGCGGTGTCCAGGTATATGGATCGTTGAAAGTTGCCACCCAGGTTGATAGCGTTGTTAAGAAGTGTTATGAAGATGTGGGTGTACTTTAAGAGAGTTAAAAGCAGTAGAACTATCAGACACAGCACCAAATGTTGTCAATGAGGTAACAATATAACACTTCGTCGAACAACTCGATTAGCTGATTGCCTGGAAACGACAAGATACAGATTCGAAGTAGGCCAATCAGTTTAAACTATTCCCTGAAAAAAATTCCAATCAAGTTTGAATTGAGTATATTGACAATCTTAAAAGCCAATGACACAATCCAATGCTCTTGTGTATAGGACCGTTAGCTCTCTTAATAGCTCTCTTAAAAGTGCCTTTTTGATCAGTAACCTGCGAAACAGAATTCCTAAGAAGCAGAAAAGAAGACACAGGAAGATCCAAATAGAAGAATTGCTAGCTACTTGTTTTTGAACTAAGAAATGTTGCGTTGTAAATCTTAATTGGGAGTTTTATCGACTAGTATTGTAAAAGGGAAGGTAAAAGATGGGTTAGCGCAAGGACTTCTACATGATTGTTAGATAATTATTCACTGTTCTACTTTCAGAAATAAAGTTTTTAATTTTTACTTTAAATAGCTGTTGGCCACTCGAATTTTTACAGATTACTGCACGGAATGAATCTTTTCGGAGTTGCTGCTTTTAAATTAAGCAGGAGGGCTTACCACATGTCGTAACAGAAGGCATATGATGTGTTAGCTTTTATTCGTATAAAAAATGAGTTTCAGAACCATGAGATCATGTCGCAGCTGTACAAAACTCTGCTGCAGCCACATTTGGTGTTGCATACATTTCTGGTAAGCACGTTATAGGAAGGATGGGCAAGTTTTGTAAAGGGTTCAGACGAGATTTACTGGGTTGTTGCCTGGTATGAAGGGAAGGTCTTATGAGGAAATCCTGAGAGACTTGAGCATCCTACGAAGCCGCTTTATTTCATCAGCCCTCGCTATCTCTGCAACTTCCACCAGCCTCCATAATCATCTTTACCTTTATAAACTCCTCCAATCCCTCCAGTGCCCTTTCTCTGTACACCCCTCCAATCCCGATGTCGCTCCCCAACTATTAAACGTATTTCAATCCCTACAAACTGTGCCAGTCTGCAGCTCCATGGCCCACTCCCGCCCCAGATCATACAAGTCTCCCTATCATATACTAATGTGAAAACCTCTCCAGCAACTACAACATTGCATTTTTCAGTTTACTCCTCTGCTCCTGACAGCTATCCCATTCTTTGTAAACGTGCACCTCAAACCGTTTCCCTTTGTGTAATTTACGCCTTCCCTAAAACTCCTTCCCTTTTTAAACTGCCCCAAAACTTCCAAACCTCTCCATCTCTAAACAGTACTGCAGCTCTTACAGTGCAAAAATGCTCTCAGACTGTGAAGAACCTATCAGTCTTCCTAACTGTGTAATCACTTTAAGCTCCTGCAACATTCTTGATCTGTAGAACTTTTTACAATGTCTGCGAGTCTCCCAATCCAGTTCGTCCAAGACTCACCATCTACGTAACAGCATCCCGTCACTATCACTCACCCTGTCAATGTAAGCTCCTCCATCTATCTTGCCAGCTTACCCTGGATATCCTGGTAATTTGCTTTCTTTCTCAGTTTCCCACGTGAAAACTTGACAAAAGGCCTTACTTAAATCTATGGAAAGTGCACCCAAAAACCTACCCAAAGATTTAATCACCTTCTGAAAAGTTTCTGCTAGACTTGTTAGACAGGACCGTCCACTGGTATAGCCACAATGACTAAACCTTACTCTTCTATAAACTTCGCTGTTCTTCTCACTCTCTTTTCCTTGTCATCCAGTCCTGAATATTCCAAGACATCAATGGGTATCTGGGCTAGTTGTTTCGAAATTATATCCCAAAGGGAACATGTTGGGCCTATAATTCTAACCGTACATTTTTGAGCAGCTCCACTCTTTTTCTCTAGATTTAACCTCAAGTAGCTATTCCTGATCTTATTTTTTGGCCAAAACTTGCCCTTCTTTTTAAATTTGGCTTACCCTAATACATTTTTTTTCTTGCAGACCATCTTTATCCTTTTCCATGCCATAGTATTGTGATCAGTACCAATAACGTTCTTCCTTACTGTCACGTCGAAGTTCTGTACAGCTCCATTCCCCAGATTTACGTCCAAACTGTATTGTTCCTTGTAGGACCACCTGCATGAAAAACTCTCATATATACATTTCAGTACGGCTGGCCCCTCTAAACCATTTCGACTGTTATGATCGTAATTAATATTGGGGCAAAAAGAAAAAAATCCCAATAATTACCGAATTTGGAATTTGAAACATATTATAAATTGACTGCATTTATGATCCTCAACTGTCACTGGCTGTTAAGGGCCTATAATATACTCCTACCTGTGTGACTGCCGCTTTTGATGGTACTTCCATAATAGACCCCTTCTTACTGCAGTATCTGTTTCCATAACTAATAATGCGACGCAACCTCTGTGTTTGTACTCTTTCCTGTTTTTGCTGGTGACCCTGTATGCTGGAGTATAAAGCTGCTGGAGCATCATTTCCCTCAAGCAGGTCTCTGTGATGGCAGAAACTATCACAGTTCCCTGTGACAATCCATGCGCTTAACCAATCTGTTTTGGCTCTAATATTTCTGACATCCATCCATGCCTTGCACACTTGAGACATGACAATCATGAACTCGCTTTGCCTTGGTTCATTTACCAATTTATTTTGCGCTTTTATTAAGCTAATTCTGTCTGAAATCTGCTGAAACACGTGAAACTCCTCGCAGAAGCACATGTCCCACCTGTTAATTGATCACATGTGGGTCTTCTGTTGTGCATGGAGAGACCCCACCTTCGCCAGAAATGATGCATGTGGTCCAAAATCAAAACCATCCCAATTCATGGGCCAATCGTCCATCTGCTGTATCCTCCTATTTCTGTGCTCCCTAGCCCATGGCATTGCGCATAATCTTAAGATTATAACCTTTAAAGTCTTACTTATTGATATTGTAGTTACTCGCACTGGTTATGCGAGGCATTATCCCTATTACTAGCTATGTCACTAAGACTAATGTGTGCTATAGCCTCTGCCACGTTACCGTTTCTCTTCAGGATGGAATGCAACCAGCCAGGAGCATCGGGGAGACAACACACCACCTTGGAAAATTGTCTGCGGCCACAGAAGCACTGATCTATTCCTTCAACTGATGAATCACGTATCACCTCTGTTCCATCTTTCTTGTTTCCTTCCTCCAGTAAGACCAGCCCGTTTTGAATGCCAGAAGGATAATCCTCATTGCATTTTCTAGATGTACCAACCCACTCCTAAATTCCAGAACAGAAACCGACTTGTGAGTGGGGCCACAGGAGTCTTCTGTACTGCATATCTGTTTCTCTTTCACTGCCTGGTGATCAGCCTTTCTTATTTATACATTTTGTATGATGTGGGGGTCACTGGCTGGCAAGCATTTATTGCCCATTCCTCGTTACCCATGAGAAGTTACCCCACAATGCCATTAGAGGGAGGGAATTCGAGGATTTTCTCCGAGTGACAGTAAACGAATTGCAATATATTTGCGACTCAGAATGGTGAGTGACTTGAAGGGAAACTTAAAGGTTCTCAAATATCTGCTGCTCTTGTCCTTCTGAGTGGAAGTGGTCGTGGTGTTGGAAGGCGCGGTTTGAGGATGTTAGGTGATTTTCTGCAGTGCATCTTGTAGATAGTGTGCACTGCTTCTACTGAACACTGGACTTGGAGGGAGTGGCTGCTTGCGGATGCAGTGCCAATCAAGGAGACTGCTTTGTCCTGGCTGGTTTCAAGCTTCTTGAATATTGTTGGGGCTGCACTCATCCAGGCAAGTGTCCAGTACGACATCACACTCCTGATGTGTACCTTGTAGATGGTGTAAAGATTTTGAGGAGTCTGGGGGTGAGTTAGGCTGCAGTGTTCATAGTCTCTAATCTGGTCTTGTAGTCACTGCGTTTATGTGGTGAGTCCAGTTGAGTTTCTGGTCAATGATAATTCCCAGGATGTTCGGAATGGGGGATTCATTGATGGTAACTTCATTGAATGTCAAGAGGCTATATTTGGCGCGAATGCTACTTGCCAGTTGTCAATCCAAGTCTTGATATTGCCTCGATCTTGTTGCATTTGGACATGGACTGCTTCAGTGTCTGAGAAGTCTTGAATAGTGTGGAACATTGTTCAATCATCAGTGAGCATCCCCACTTCTGACCTTACGATGGATGGAAGGTCACTGATGGCGCAAAGCTGTTGTTTGGGCCGAGGACCCTAACCTGAGGAACTCCTCCAGAGATGTCCTGGAGGTGAGTTGACTGACCTCCAACAAACATGACCACCTTCTGATGTGGCAGGTATGACTTTAAACACTGGAGAGTTTGCCTCATGATAACCATTGTTTCCAGTTTTGCCTGGCTTCACTGAAGGGCCATTGGTTGAATGCAGCCTGGATGCCAAGAGGCGTCACTTTCATCTCACCTGTGGTCGTCAGCTCTTTCGTCCATGTTTGGACCAGGGCTGTAATGATGGGAGAAGCTGAGTGGCCCTGGCTGAACCCAATCTGGGGGTCACTGAGCAGAGTATTGCTGAGCAGATGCTACTTGATAGCGCTGTTGAAAACAACTTCCATCATTTTACTAATGATCGAGAGGAGACTGATGTCTAATTTCCTTCCATTCTAATTAAGTGTTTTTTCCCCATTGTCAGCTTCACGAAAATAATTGAAAACATAATGGCAATTTACTCCTGTAATACATCACAGTTTGATTGTTGTCATAGAGTCCTACAGCATGGAGGCAAGCACTTTGGCCCAAACTGGACCATGCCGTTCACAATGGCCGCCCACGCTAACCCCATTTTGCTACTGTGTTTTCCTATCCCATCTTGTTTTGACAATGCAGCATCAACTGTCCTCTGTCTGAAATGGTAAATTAGATACGTAAAATAAATTTCTGAGCGAAATAGATATAATGTGAAGTGGAACCGTAATTTCCAATAGTCAGGTAGAGAAACTGGGGAGATGTGTGTGTGTGTGTGACGGAGAGACGGAGAGACGGGCAGAGAAAGGGGTAGTGTGCGATGGGCCATCGTATGAACCATAGCATGAATTTATTGAGTAACAGGAGATGGTGCAATATCTGTGATGGTCAGAGTGTATTTCGAAATGTAAGATGTTTTTATTGTGTATGAGTTTGAAGCAATATTGAATTTCACCGTCTGAATATTTTAAGAAACAATTCAAACATGATTTAAATGAGCCACAAAATAGACCGGGCGGACTTTATGGCACTGACATTTGTTATTTGATACTACATTTCAATGGATATCCAAAAACGCATGACCCTAACAGAACAGGTCCCCACACAGCACTAAAAGTAGAGAATCGGACCATTGAGATGATGCATGAGCAAGTTCTATGAAGGGGAGAATATCTTCTGTTGTTTTCTGAAGTTTACCGTCAGTCTCTTTAGATATTTGAGGGCACTCTTTAACTCCGCCCGGAATTTACTCTGAGTTCCAGCATAAATAAATGGGTTGACACAAGAACTCAAAAGCTGAAGCATGATTCCGATTTCTTCCAGAATGAAGTTTGATTCGTTGGAATTGTTTCCGGAAAAATAACTGACTCTCGCAATCCTGACGTACAGGAAAGTTATGAGAACCCAAATCCATAAGAGTATGAAGTTCCCTGAGATGGTGAAGAGTAAAACAATAGACTTTCTGCGGTTCTCCATCTCAGGGTCACATTTACCCCCATCGTTCTGGATCCGTAGTCTCCTGCGAGCTTGACTGGCCGCTAGAATGTGCCTGACAGTCCGAGCATTGAGCAACAGAATCAGCGTGAATGCGAGGCAAGGCGTTAAAGTATGAAGAATCAGGTCATATGCTACCCAAGCTGATGACGTATAAAATATGATTTTAACGCTGCAAGACCAGGGTGTATTGTCAATTATGTACAAAGGTTCATATATGAAATACAGGAACGAGCATATAAAACAGCACACTATAAAAACCACTCCAATTACATATGCCGCAGTTTTCTCTGTGCAATACTTTTCTTTCATCTTCTGGCAACAAATAGCTATAAATCGATCAAAAGTGAAAGCCACTGTTAGCCAGGCGGAGCTGCCTAATGCTACAATGTTTAAGACAGCACGGAAACTGCATAACGGTGTAATAGAAAGGAAACTGACCGGGAAGTAAATACCACAAATCCTGTTTAATATCACGGCGGCAAAAATGACAAGAAGGTCGGATACTGCCATCGATGTCAGGTACCGAGTGACACATCTCGAGAGACCGCATCTTCCTTGGGACAGAACCGCAATGGCCACCATGTTAGCTGTAACATACACACACCGAGTGAAAAGGGTGAGCATACAGAAAAAGAGTTAAATTGTACCCGCGTGCTTTGTTGAGGGTTGGAATGGTGGGAATGGGAGGTCAGGAGGACTACTGGTTGGGATAGCAAATAAAAACCTACCTTTTCAAAAGACAATCAGATTTTATGTAGTTTTCTTAAGATCAATTTTCAATACTCATTTGAAAACTCAATTTCCTAGTCTGTGCGGTTTCTTTGCTGACAGTATGCATGCTCATTAATCATTGGCATGCTGATATGAGTTAATGACTTGGAACTTAATAAGAATGACGAATATACCATATTTTCAAAGAAATTAAACAACAACAAAAAAAGAGAATTCCTTTTCCATTGCATTCTGCAAAGGAACTGAAACACCGTGCTCCTAGTCCGGAAGGCAAACTTGTTAACTTATGACCATATGGCAATGAACCTGTTCAAAATATACTCAGGGATTTTTTTTTAAAAAACTGCAGATGCTGGAATTCAAGGTAAACAAACAGGAGGCTGGAAGAACACTGCAGGCCAGACAGCATCAGGCGGTGGAAAAGTCGACGTTCGGTTGAAACCCTTCTTCAGAACTATCCTGAAGAAGGATTGCACCCGAAATCTTGACTCCCCCACCCCACCCCGAAAATGTATTCAAGCAGACAAAGATGAACGGGTCATTAGCTTTATGTGAAATGTAGCTGTCACCATTGTTGAGTCTCCATGATTATTCCTGGAGCACAGTTGGGAAATCACGTACTCTACTTGGTGCAGAGTTGAATCATAGGAGGTGGCAGATTTTGAGGTCTGAATCGTAGAGGGTAGTTTCCTCATCTACTAACTAGCAGCAGAAACACTGCCGCTAAGCATAATAATATCGCTTTAAAAAAGATTAGACTTTAAATTTCGTGGAGCAACATATGAATTCAATAATTTCAAATAGGGAGATACTTTCAAAACAGCCGTTGACGCATAATAACAGTGGATCTTCACTTTCACGTTGATACCGAGTGACAAAGTCCTCATTCTAAACGGGCAATAACAACAAAAATTACATGCTGGCAATTCATAAGCATTTCTGCAATTTGTAGAATTCAATGCGATGAGACAAGAGCAGATAATACCATTAATGTGAACAACTTAGTTATGTGAAAAAAACCCAGGTACAGAATAGTTGACGCCATTCTGGTAAAGGGGAGAACATTGAACACTAACAAGAACAAAAGTTAACCTGGAAACCTACACATTTAAAGCAGTAAAAACTGATACAGAAAAAGTGGGAAGTATGTCAACTTAAGGATGGGTACGTGACTGCTTTTCTTTTAACGGATAAGCTGTCGCTTTAAAATGGAACAAACATATCGGCAGTGAGTCAGTAAAACTGTGATTACCTTAAACAGTGACCAACAACTTTGATTTACCTGGAACACCAATCGCTGCAAGGATAGGATAGTAAATAGCAGACACAAGGCCCTTTGGTATTCCGTGCATTTCTTCAGAAATGTGAGCTCTGCGGTTCATGGTAATATTGCAACATATATAGTCAATGCCAAACACAAGGGAGATCATCCTTTTTTCAACATGAATGATTCTAATTGAAATAAACATATTTATGAAGTTTCTGATATTCTCATGTTTCTTGTTTTGAAAAGTTGTATTTGTTTTTTAAAAAGTCGCACATATATTTATGACGGTGGCCCATTATCGATTCCGTGACATCAGATATGCTTCATTAATATTGATAATATAAGAACAAAAATTGAAGTAGCCTTATTGGTTCAACTGGTATTTTTTCGATAGAAAATGATTGACATGTGGACCTTCCTGCCGAGTTAAGTGGTTTGAGCGTAATGCATAACCTGATATTCTCATGTTTCTTGTTTTGAAAAGTTGTATTTGGTTTTTAAAAAGTCGCACATACATTTATGACGGTGGCCCATTGACGATTCCATGACATCAGATATGCTTCATTAATATTGATAATATAAGAACAAAAATTGGTTCAACTGGTATTTTTTCAATAGAAAATGATTGACATGTGGACCTTCCTGCCGAGTTAAGTGGTTTGAGCGTAATGCATAACTGACCAGAGATATCTGGTTCCTCAATGAAAGGCAATCTTCATTGACATCCGAAACGCTGCATGCGCACTCATTCAGGGATGTCCATGAACAGAGCTCCATTCCCACTTGGTGACGTGAAATTTCGATGAAGACACACAAAAGAAGCACTACACAGCTGCCGAGAAGTTATGATGTCACTGAGCAAGTAATCCAAAACCTTGACTTGATGATGCTGTACTGGCATGTGGCTAAACGCCATCATGAGAAGTAGTGAAATTTGAATTCAATAAAAATTCAAAGTCAAAAGCCAGCAGAATGTTGATTTTCTTTTCAATAAATCTGATTCCAGGAAAGCTTCGTTGTTGTTCTGATCATTGATTTTTACATGCAAGAAGATGTAATCGAGGTTTGCATCCATAACTCCCACTGCTTTGTCGACCATCTAGGTGAAATGTTAATTAATAACCTATACTTCTTGTTCACCTCCAAGAAAAAGTTCTGGTACAGTGTTGATACTGAGCCTCAATAAACAGCATAAAATCAGAATATCCAATCAACAACACAGATTTTATCTTCTCTGTTTGCAAATTGATTGTCGCGGTTTCCAGCATTATAACAATGACATAATTTGAAAACTATCTCATTAATAGCAAAGATCTATGTTGCACTGATCCAAAGGTCCAATGTCCTCGCGGCAACTTCTCATTCTCTCTTCCGCGCTTATCATTGCCTGTAATGCCAGTTTACCAGCGAGTGGTACACTCTTCCCTGCCACAATCTCCACCAATATTCAAATCATTCATTCCATAATTGTTGATCGAATAACGACACTTTTCTTTCAAAAATTGTTGGAAAGCAAATACTTGCATACCATTGCACTGCGTTAATGTCAAGTACTTTCGACAAAACAGTTTGTTGAATTTGCAGAGAAGAATGATGGGCTTTGAGTTTAATTGCTTTCAAGAAACACCTTTTGGGAAGCAACAAAAAAATCCAGAATCCGCATGATACCGTCAGTACTTTTTGGCACGAACACTAAGAGCGAATTCAGATTATTAAACCCGTTGTTTTCTTGGTTCAGTTATTGGTTGGTTCCCCTCCCACCCCATTGTTTCAAGAAATTGCGGGTTCTCAGTTTAATTACTGATCAAGACATCACAAGACACTTTTGTAAATTGTTGTTACAGAAATAGAACCTGATCAGAAAAAGGCATATCACACACTCATGTTATGGGTCAGACCGGTAATCCGTCAAAACATTTCAAGAAAGGAGCTTCGGCTCTAACTTTGTTCGTTGTTTTTAGCAGGTGTAGAGTGACTGTTCCAGGAGTGATGCCGCTGACCAAACCATTTAATTTTAAACGAATCGGAATGTATTTGCATATTTACAGAAAGAAACACAGACACAAGAGAACAGAATATAGAATAACTCAACTATTTAAAAACACAACAGACTATCCTAATTTGTTGATGTTGTTCCAAGTCCCTGCAACATTCCTATACAGCACCCTTGGCAAGAAGGGTTAAACCAAACACCAGGGTATTACAGGAGAGTGAGGTGTCAAAGTGGTTCAGCATGGAACACCTTCTTCCATGTAACAGTTCCTTTTGGATTCAAAGCTAACAAGTGACCAGCAGTTCTGAACAGTCAGATTGCTAAACAAAATCAAACAATCCAAACCAGAGAAAAGCTGAGCTGGGAGAGCTGGCGACTCAATGTTCATTGTTTGTTTTAAAACTGAAAGGCTTCTTCAAGTAGATAACTCAGAATCTATGCATTTACGACCACACTGAAAAAAAAGGATAACATAAAATTTTTAACATGCCAGCATGGTCACACTGAGAACATGCCCAGTAAAAGAATAATTGCTCCAACTAGTCATCTAAGCTGACCAACTTTAATTTTGAAAGCAAAAAGTGTGTTTTTCTCTCTGAAAGCGACAGATAAGATGGGAGATTGCGACTTTGTCTTGGATTGCGTCAGTGTGGTGAGACATTGGATTTAATTATCGTGGGAGAGACTGCATGTTGATCTGGAGTGAACTGCTTTTGTCTCCAATAGGTACATTAAAAAATACTATTAATGTGTGGGCTGCGGGTGTCACTGGTCTGCAGTCCCCACTTTCACGGTAATGACTAACAGTCATTGGATGTCAATCCATGAGGAGCGCAACAATTTTCGGCTCTAATTCTGTGAGACAGAGCAAAGTATTTTGGTTTCTGTTTAAATACGTTTGCAGCATCATAGCTGAAAATGTGTTGCTGGAAAAGCGCAGCAGGTCAGGCAGCATCCAGGGAGCGATTTTCGGCTCTAATTCTGTGAGACAGAGCAAACTATTTTGGTTTCTGTTTAAATCCTGAAGAAGGGCTTCCTGAAGAAGGGCTTATGTCCGAAACGTCGATTCTCCTGTTCCCTGGATGCCGCCTGACCTGCTGCGCTTTTCCATCAACACATTTTCAGCTCTGATCTCCAGCATCTGCAGACCTCACTTTCTCCTGCAGCATCATAGGACTGGATGAGAGAGCCTAATGTTGCAGTGCACTGAGTGTGGAGCCTGAAACAGTCATATGGCCTGGAAACAGGAATTCACGGCGGGAAGGGCCTGTACACGGGTCTGTGTGCGGCTGAAGCTACTGCCATGGAGAAACCCGAGGAATCCCGGCCCATGGACAAACCGTGGAATTATGGCAACTTGCTTGTCCAGTCTTCACTGGAGACTTATGGGTGCAATCACACTAGGGAGACACAGGTCTCCTGCACCGAATGTGGGAAGGGCTTTACCCAAACCCCCAAGCCTCCCGCCTGCTTTCCCACTGGCAGGTCCACACTGGGACTGGTGGTCCACATGCCCCATGTGAAGAAAGAGCTTTACCCAAGCCTGCTACCTGCTGTCAAACTAGGAATGGATTCACCTGCCCTGCATCTTGTAGAGGCACCAACAGGGGCACCAGGGCTCCCTGCAATCAGATTCCACCGGTGACGCCGTTATGGGTCTCTCCAAGGATTGAACCTCCTGACCATTCAGACAGTGGGTGCAGTGTGAGAGTTGGTGGGCATTTCGTTTTGTTTTCTGTAGGACCCCATAGTGCTAAGGGGTGGCACAGTGACTCAGTGGTTGGCACTGCTGTCACACAGCGCCAGGGACAGGGGCTCGATTCAACCCTTGGGCCGAATGTCTGTGTGAAGTTTGCATGTTCTCCATTTGTGTCTGCGTGGCTTTTGTTTGAGTGCTCTGGTTTTCTCCTACAGTCCAAAAATATACCGGTTAGGGTGAACTGGCCAAGCTAAGTTGCCCACAGTGTTCAGGGATGTGCACGTGTAGTGCATTCAGGAGTAAATGTAGGGTAATAGGATAGGAGAATTGGTCTGGGTGGGTTAATCTTCGGACAGACAGTGTGAACTTGTTCGTATGAAGGGCCTGTTTCCACACTGTCAGGATTCTATTATTCTGTGCACTTTGCTTCCATTTGGCGCTGTTGCTCAGGACTGCATATTCCCACTGAAACGCTCTGCAGAAACTTTAGACCACAAGACCATAAGAGCAGAAGTTAGGATATTTGGCCCATCGAATCTGCTCGGCCATCATTGGAGACAAAAAAAAAACTGCAGATGTTGAAATCCAAAGTAGGCATGTGGGAGACTGGGAGAGCACAGCAAGCCAGGCAGCACCAGCAGGTGGAGAAGTCAGAGTTTGCAGTATTAACCCGTTTTCAGTACTGAAGAAGGGTTCTACCCTAAACATTGACTTATCCATTAGCAAAGCTTTGCAACGATGATACTGGGGATTGCAGTGTTTGAGCTAGAGGGAGAGTTTGAATAGGTTGGGGCTTT
>NW_025214842.1:13358-40366 GCF_004010195.1 Chiloscyllium plagiosum
TCTCAAACAAAAACTAACAAACTTAAAAGACCCAGTACAACCCATGGACAAAACCAACGTCATCTATAAAATTCCATGCAAGGACTGCCACAAACACTAAGTAGGACAAACAGGAAGAAAGTTAGCCACCAGGATACATGAACACCAGCTAGCCACAAAAAGACACGACCCCCTCTCCCTCATAGCCCTACACACGGATGAAAAAAAACACCATTTCGACTGGGACAACACATCTATCCTGGGACAGGCTAAGCAAAGACATGCCAGAGACTTCCTAGAGGCCTGGCATTCCAACCACAACGCCATAAACAAGCAAATAAATCTAGATGCCATCTATCAACCCCTCAGAAAACGAACAGGAAATGACATCACCACAAATCTCAAGAACCCCCATCCAGGACAAACATATAAATAGAAAGCAGGAGACAACAGCTTCGCTTCACTTGGAGGTCGCCACTGATGATGTTACCTAGCCAGGTAATGAAACGTCTGTATGTCACACCTACAGCTCAGCGAGCAAACCTACACCCTAAACCTCAACCTGAGCTACAAACCTTCACAAACATTGCGACTCTCCTAATTTTTCCTTGTAACCTTTGATCAGCAATCAAGAATCTGTCCGTCTCCATTTTCAATATACTCAAATGTGTCTTGCCTTGTCCAGGGCTGGAAGCTGGTTGATTGTTGGGTTTTTGCCGAAAACGTTGATTTTCCTGCACCTCAGATGCGGCCTGACCTGTTGTGCTTTTCCAGCACCACTCTAATCTTGACTCTAATCTCTAGCATCTGCAGTACCCACCTCCGCTCTTTGATTTAGTCAGTCGAGAGAAAACTTTTTTTTTACGCAGACAGCCACAGAGAATGTTAATTCTCTTTTTAAACAAAGAGGAAAATCGCTGCCGACCAGCTGCTGCAGATTTTGGAAAGTTTGAAAACCGGCTGTTTGACTTCATTATTTTTCTATCCAGTTAAAGAATTCTTGTGTCTTTCTGAGAATGAGTCCCAGGCTGTAAGAAATAGGTGAATACTTCATGGCGTCCATTCAAATTCTGCAATGACTACGGAGTTTGATATAGAGCATGTGCCTGCAAATTAACTCATCATCCAAGGATTGCCCAAAGGCATGACAATCCATTGTTGGAAACTGTTTCATTGAATGGGTAATACTTACTTTTTTATTTTCTCTTTTAATTTGCCACTTAAGTCTCTGTCTATGAGGCAGTAGGGAACATGATCAAAAGGCTGAGATCATCGCTATGAATTCGGTTATCTTGTTTAACTTTGCTCTAGTAAAGTTGCAGTATTTACAATTGTTAATTTTTGTAAAAATTACAATTTATGCGTGCAATATCTGTTCTTCATCAAGTCTGGTTCGGAATAGTTGAGAAATTTTGAGGGACATTGCATGTTTTAATTTCACTGTGTTGTGAATCCGGTGATAGTGACACTCGTTCGTGTTGGCTTGCTTCCCGTTGGTTGTAATGTCTTTCACCCCGACCACTCACTGTGGTAGTGACACTCAGCACATGCTGAGGCTTCTCATGAAATTCTCAGTACAGACTTGGAAGGGAAAATGTTGACCAGGTCAGAATATAAGGTGCTAACTGCAAAACGCCAGGAAGACATGCGACAAAGCAAAACCTTGACAATGTGAGACAAATAAGGAAGTTTGACAGCAATGAGGAGGTCTCAAGTCAATGTTCAAGATAATAAAAAGTACTATGTAGACATTGAATGTTATAATTAGGCAAGTGTCTAGATGCTGCAGTTGGTTGAACATGATCAGGTAAGACAAATGAAATAACCAAAGCCATCAATTATAATTGAATGTTGGTAACCGTAAAACAAGTGCATACTGTTGATTAGTATATGCAAACTACTCTTCAATTTACACAGCTGTATATAAAACTGGTATATTTTATTATTTTGGGAGTTTGTGGCCATCTTGTGGAATCTTGTGGACTCTGCAAACTTGAATAAAAGCAGTGTAAGAAGAAAGTCTCCACGTGTCATGTGGTCAATTACAGGCACCAGGCAGTTCTCGAATGCCTGCAGTGTGCAAGCAGGCCATTCACACCTTAGAGTTGACACTGACTGACCGCCCCACCCCGTTATCCCATCCCTGTAACCCTACATTTCCGACAGCCAATGCACCCTAACCCGCACGTTTTTTTGATTATGGGAGGAAGACGGAAACCCCGGATAAAACCCACGCAGACATGGGGGAAGCAGAATGCCCAAACACCACACAGTCAGTCACCCGAGGCTGAAATGAAACAGCAGTGCTAACCACAAGGCTACCACCCCATGCTGCTCGCTGAAGAACTGAATTCCAAAGGCTCTGGAACTCCTGAGAGAAAAACAAAACTCTCCTACATTAAATGAGAGGACGCCTATTTGTTAACTGTCCACTCATTTCTCGTGTCAGGCACAAAGGGATTTATACATTCACATTGTTAAGTCCTCTCGGGATGTTGCACACCTCTATCAGATCATTTGATTCTTCTAATCTCTAACTGATGCAAGCCCAACCCGGCATCTCCTTGTCCCCAATTGTAAGTTGAGTAAATCAGCTCTGAACCACTTTGAATGTATTTACATCCTTTTTTAAGTGAAGAGACCAAGTCTGGTGGTCTCCCCAAAACCACTGTCAAATGGAGCAAAACATCCTGACTTTATGTTCCACTCCACAAACGACAGTATTTTATTTTCTGCCTTAATCCCTTGCGGGTGCCTTTATGCTAACTTTATCACGTGCTGTACTTCTGGGATTTTTCAGCCTCTCTCTGTGCTGTTTTTCCATTGCTCCTGCTAAGTTGGACAGACTTTCCTTCATTAAACTCCTACCTAGCATGTTCCCAACCTGCTTGACCTGTCAATGACATTTTACAAATTCCTCATGCCCTGAAACTTGAGTTTCCTACCCAGTTTTGGGCCATCAACAAATTCAAAACCTTTGCACATGCTTCCTTCATCAAGGCTGTGAACAGACATTGAAAAAAAACTGAAGCACTGCATTGTATTCTATTCATCACCTCTTGACAACCCTAAACGTTTTGACGACTTTCTTTCCAGCTCATTCAATAATGCTGTTAATGTTTATCAACATTAACATTGTGAAATGACCTGAACATGATGAGCTGTTGATTTGTGGGCGGCACGGTGGCACAGTGGTTAGCACTGCTGTCTCACAGCGCCTGAGACCCGGGTTTAATTCCTGACTGTGTGGAGTTTGCGCTCTCTCCCTGTGTCTGCGTGGGTTTCCTCCGGGTGCTCCGGTTTCCTCCCACAGTCCAAAAAAAATGTGCAGGTCAGGTGAATTGGCCATGCTAAATTGCCCCTAGTGTTAGGTGAAGGGGTAAATGTAGGGGTGGGTTGTGCTTCGGCGGGTTGGTGTGGACTTGTTGGTCAGAAGGGCCTGTTTCCGCACTGTAAGTAATCTAATCCAAACCTCTTATTTGAAATGATGACTTTCAATCTGGTGCCATGCCAAAAGACTTCTGGAATAGAAGGGCATCCATGGGTTCCTCTATTCCATAAGAACTAGGAGCAATTCCACCTGATCCTTTCATGGCCTCAGCTCCACTTAGGCACACTCTCGCCACAACCCTTAATTGCATCATTGTTTTAAAACGTATCTATCTTAGCTTTAAAAACATTTACTGAGGAAGACTCAAGTACTTCACTGGGCAAGGAAATCCACAGATTCACAACCCTCTTATCTATTCCCTTCATAACTTTATATGTTCCTATAAGATCCTACCTCATTCTTCTAAATTCCAATGAATATAATCACTGCCTGCTCAGACTGTCTTCATTAGCCAACTACCTCAACCCTGGAATCAACTAGTGATCCTCCTCTGCACACACCCCCAGTTTCAGCACCTGTTTTATTAAGCAAGGAGACTAAAACTGCACGCAGTACTCAGGGGTGGCCTAGCTAGCACCCTATACAGCTGCAACATACCCTCCCTGCTCCTAAACTTTATCTGTTTAGCAATGAACAACAAAATTCTATTTGTACTTGCATACCAATCTTCTGTGATTCATGCACAAAGATTCCCAGGTCCCTCTACACACCAGCATGCTGCAACTTTTTACCATTCAAGTAATAATCCTTTTTACTCTTATTCCTACTTACATGGATGACTTCATATTTATTAACATTGTACTCCAATTGTCAGACCTTCGATCACTCATTTGACCTAGCTCAGGAGGCTAAGGAGGTTCAGCATATCTGTAAAGACTCTAATGAAATTAAAAGATGCACCAAAGAAAGAATTCTGTCCAGATGCACCTGTGGCTTAGTATGGCAACTGCTGTGCCGAGGACCATAAGAAACTACAGAGAGTTCCAAACACAGCCCAGTCCATCATACAAGCAAACCTGCAATCCATTGACTCAACGTGTACTTCCTGCTGCCTCAGAAAAGTAGCCAACATTATAAAGACTCTTCCCACCCCAGTTATCATCTCTTCCATCGGGCAGAAGATAGATTGACCAACAGATTCAAGAACAGCTTTTTCCTTTCTGCTATTGAACTTCAGAATGGACACTTCAAATTTCAAATTTAATATCGATCTCACCCTTTCTGCACCCTCTCTGCAGCCTTAACATTCATTCTTCACTCTGTTCTATTACCCTTATGCATCTTGTGTTACATAACCTGCCTGCACTTTCACTGTACGGAGGTACACACAAGAATAAAGCAAAGCAAATCAAATTGAATGATTCACGTTGTTTTTTTAATCAAAATAAAACTCCCATTAAGTGAGTCCCTTTCGCAAAGCAATGTCAACTCTGCCTGATTATAACTAGATTTTATAAGTGTCACATTTGTCTTCCTTCACGACTGATTGCAGCATTTTCCCCCATGACTGATGTTAAACCAAGCAGCCTACACATCCTTGCCTATTTTATCCCTGCTTCCATGAAGAGAGGAATATCCTGCAGCCTGCTGTGGCCATTTTAGAACCTCGGATATTTTGAAAGATTAAAACTCGTGATCCGGCTCCTTCCTTTTTGAAGATGTGATGATGAAGTCTCTTTGTAGCATTGCATGACTCACAGAAAGAACATGCACATTTCGGGCAGGAGGATCACCTCACACTGTGTGACATTCCACTGCAAAGGTTCTTCCTTCACCTCAGTAGTCACTGTGCAATGTGTGGTCACGCAGTCAGCCTCATGTCATGTTATAGTCATGGGATGCATCAATAAGCACAAAACCCACATGTGTCTCAGCCTGAGGTCTTGCAAAATTGAGTGTTGTTAATAAACTTCAAGACATCTGTCTCAACCAAACAGACTGCATGCTTTTGAGACAATTCTGCCCCTGTAACAGTGTTATGTTGTCCCTGTTTTGTTTTCTTTCAAAAGCGTTTGTAAAGGCAGTGGTGCTGAAATAGTGAATAGGCATAGCCTGACTCAACAATCAGGAGATGCCTTTTTTTTAAATAGTTGTACAATGAAAGGCGAGCGACCAATTCTCTCAGCTCAGGTTTTATTTCAGTTTGATTTAATATTACCGCTGAGGACTGAGAGAAGCAGCTACAATGAAACAAAGTTCTATGGTCTAACAGGCGTTTTCTTGATTGACTCTACTCTCTGAAACTACCAATACTGACCAGAATGTGCAGGTTAGGGTGAATTGGCCATGCTAAATTACCCATAGTGCCCAAGGATGTGCTGGTTGCGATAGATTGGTTGTGCGAAATAATACATGTGAGGCTTATTGTGGTTTGCTATGCTAAATTACCGATAATGTCCAGGGATGTGTAGGTTGGGTGCATTAGATTAGATTAGATTCCCTGTAGTGTGGTAACAGGCCCTTCGACCCAACAAGCCCACACCGACCCTCCGAAGAGCAACCCACCCAGACCTAACACTATGGGCAATTTTGGCATGGCCAATTTACCTAACCGAGTAAGGGATAAATGCAGAGGGGTAGGGGAATGCGTTTGGGTGGGTTACCCTCCGGAGGGTTGGTGTGCACTCGTTAGGCCCCGTGACCTGCTTCCACATTGTAGGATTTCTCTGAAAGGAAGGGATTTTTGCAAACTGTACTCTCCTGTACACTGCAGGGCAACATAGAGGCAGTGCTGGCCAGCCGTCTGGCCGTCCGGAGCAGGCGCAATGCGGGTTCCGCCGTCGACCTCGTCCTGATCCTCGCCCCATTTTGACGTCAAAACGCGGAAGTGGCTTTGTCAGTTTCCGAATGAATCTCCCTCCTCTGGGCAAATCCTCGACCTGGGAGGCAGAGAGAGAGAAGGGGGCAATCTCTTCATTTGTAGCAACTGGAGTGAACTCAGGGAGGGTGCAGACTTTGCAAACTCAAGTATGTGTGTTCATTACCGGGGTCAGGTTCCAATCTGACCCTCAATTTTTCGGTTTGTCCCTCCATTCTTTCCTGGTTGTCTTTTCTAAGTTTTGAGAACTTTCCCGATCCTCTGAGAATAGGAGAAGGAAGGTTATGTTGAGGTTGTGCAGGACATGGGGAAGATCACTCTTGGAATACTGTGTGCAATTCTGGTCTGCACCCCGCCCCCCATTAGTGCTATCTTCATGATTCTTGCCGTCTCCAGTTTCCACCTCGCTGTCTACTTGGCTTCTCATTCCCTGCCCCCTCCCACATTAGTTTAAAACCTCCCCAAACAGTAATAGCAAAAACTCCCCCAAGGACATTGGTTCCAATCTGGTTCAGATGTAGACCATCCAATTTGTAATGCTCCCACCTTCCCCAGAACCAGTCCCAATGTCCAACAAATCTGAACCCCTCCCTCATACACCATCCCTCAAGCCACGTGTTCATCCTGCCTATTCTTTTATTTCTACAGTGACACTGTTAGTAATCCCGAGATCACTACCTTTGCGGTCCTCCTTTTTAACTTCTCGCCTAGCTCCCTGAATTCTGCTCTCAGGACCTCATCTCATTTTTTACTTATATTGTTGGTGCCTAGCTGGTTGTACACCCTCCCATTTTAGAATGCTCTGCAGCCGATCGTTGACATCCCTGACCTGAGCACCTGGGAGGCAACATACCTTCCAGGAGTCCCATTTTTGGCCACAGAACCGACTATCTACTACCCTTACAATTGAAATCCCTCATACTCTGGCCTTATGAATCTTTTTCTCGCCAAATGTCTTGGCAACTGCTGCCCTTCACTGCTGAGCCATCTCCCTCAACAGTATCCAAAGCAATATACCTGTTTTGGAGGGAGATTACCACAGGGTACACCTGCACTTCCTTCCTACTTTTTTTCATGTCTTTTGGTCACCCATTCACTGTCTCCCTCAGCAATTCTAACCTGCCGTGTGACCAGTTCACTAAACATGTTTTCCACGCTTTCCTTAGCATCGTGCATGCTCCCCATTGAGTCCATCCACAGCTCCAGAGCCATCATGCGGTCAAACAAGAACTACAGCTGGATACACTTCATGTAAGAAGTCAGGAACGTCAGCCACTTGCCTGAGCTCCCAAATCAAGCAAGAGGCACATGCCACCGATCTCAGGTCCCCTGCCATTGTAAGCCTTAGCTTTAAATAGACTAACTAAAACCAAACAATGCACTTAAATATATGAAACAAAAGAAAGACAAAATAAAAAACCCTTACCTTACAGAGTCTTTTTCTTTTGATTAGCGGAGCGGGAATGCGAGAGGGAGATATTACATGTCTAGTATCTCGGGTTTAGTCGTTGCCCAAAATACATACTAATTCCTTACCTTCCCGGCACCCTCCTGGCCTCCACGTCACTTTCGCTCTGTCGCCCGCTGCTCCTGAACAGGAAAAAGGCTGCAAGTTCAGAAAGTAAGAATTTAAACAGTGTCCTTACCTTCCCTGCACCCTCCTGGACTCCATGTCACGTCCGCTCTGTCTCCTATTGCTCCCGGACAGGATATTGTGAAATTTGAAAGGGTTCGGAAAAGATGTACAAGGATGTCTCCACGGTTTGAGGTGAATATACTGAGGCTGTTTTCCCACATGCACCGGAGGCTGAGGGGTGACCCGAGAGACATTTAGAGTCATAGAGATGTATAGTATGTAAATAGACCCTTCGGTCCAACTTGTCCATGCTGAACAGTTATTCCAACCTCATCTAGTCCCATTTGCCAGCACTTGCCCATATCCCTCTAAACATTTCCGATTCATATATCCATCCAGATGCCTACTAAATGTTGCAATTACCAGCCTCGAGCACTTCCTCTGGCAGCTCATTCCATACATTCACCACTCTGTGTGGAAATGTTGACCCTTAGGTCCCTTTTATATCTTTCCCTGGTCACCGTAAATCTGTGCTCTCTAGTTTTGGACTCCCCCACCTCAGGGAAAAAGACTTTGTCTATTTATCCTAACCATGCCATCATGATTTTATAAATGTCTATGAGGTCACCCCTCAGCCTTCGACTCTCCAGGGAAAATAGCTCCAGCATATCCGGCCTCTCCCTATAGGACAATCTTCCATCCTGGTGGTTGAGTCCAGAAGTAAAGGGTAATAGGTATAAGGTGATTGGGGGCGGGGAGTGTTTTAAAAGTGACCTCAGGGGCAACTTTTTCGTTCAGAGGTGGTCTGTGTGAAGAATCAGCTGCCAAAGGAAGTGGTGGATGCTGGTGCAATTGTAACATTTAAAAGGCATTTGGATGGGTACATGAAAAGGAATGGTTTAGAGGGATATGGGCCAGTGAGGCTATATTAGGTTGGGATATCTCTATTACTCTGGCTTGCCACTAACGTTTGGCACGTTTGTATGCTCAGTTTCTCTCAGGTATCAGTGTCAATGCATTGATGTCTTATTCATCCACCCCAACACCCTTCCCGGGGACGTTACCGATTTCGTGTACAGTTGTTTCCCAAGAAGCTGCATTGCAGTTTCATCCTTAATTTACACACTTTTTTTGCCTCCCAAAATCAGTCCCGCTCAATCTCAGCAGTTTCAAAATGTTATAAAAGATATTAACTTTTCAGGTGGAGTTATCCAAAATTCAAAGAGATGTCAGTCTTGACGTTTTTGCTTTTCTGCCCCTGTAAGATCTTGAAACAGCACCTTCAGGAGAATTAGTTAGAGTGGAGTGAGAACAGAGCAGGAGAAAGACAGTGTGGGATGGTGCTTTCAATGTTTCAGAATAACAAAAGAAAAGAATGTTCCACAGAAAGTGGAATTCTACTTTGGACTGATAGTGATGAGTTTTGTAATCTCTTCTTATAGAGTATTTGAAGATTTAAAGGTGGATGTTTCAAAATTAACAGATGAAAGGCTTATGCCTGATTGGCCGCCTATGTGAATGCTGCCTGCTGTGCTTTTCCAGCAATGCAATTTTCGACTTTGACTCTCCAGGGTCTGCAGTTCTCACTTTCACTTCAATGTCTGCAAGTCACTCAAATCCATTGGGACTGCAACGATTTTAGACAAGGATCCTGTCAGATGGAGCAAAGCTTTTTAGGTTCCTGTTTCAGTACGTTTTCAGCATCAGTGGGATGAAAGAGCCCAGTGTTGCAGCACACTGAGTGTGGAACCTGAAACATTTATACAGCCTGGAAAGAGGAGTTCATGGTGGCAAGGGGCTCTACATGCGTTTGTGTATAGCTGAAGCTTTAGCCATGGAGAAACCTGAGGAATCCCGGCCCGTGGGGAAACCATGGAAGTGTGGCGACTGCAGGAAAGGCTTTCGTGTCCCGTCTGCCCGATGCAGTCACACCGGGGAGAGGCCGTTCTCCTGCCCTGAGTGTGGGAAGGGCTTTACACATGCGTCTACCCTCTGGGCCCACCAACGGGTCCACAACGAAGAAAGGCCATTCTCTTGCCCTGAATGCGGGAAGGCCTTCACCGATTCCTCCGCCCTGCTGAAGCATCAGCGGGTCCACACCGGGGAGAGGCCATTCTCCTGCCCCAAGTGCGGGAAGGACTTTACCCGCTACTCCAACCTGATGAGGCACCAGGAGCTCCACACCGGGGAGAGGCCATTCTCCTGCCCCAAGTGCGGGAAGGACTTTACCCGCTACTCCAACCTGATGAGGCACCAGGAGCTCCACACCAGGGAGAGGCCGTTCTCCTGCCCAGAGTGCGGTAAGACCTTTAACCGCTCTTCCAGCTTGCTGGCCCACCAGTCAGTCCACTCCGGGGAAAAGCCCTTCAGCTGCCCCGAGTGTGGGAAGATCTTCAGCAATTCCTCTGGTCTGCTGGTACACCAGCGGGTCCCCACAGGGGAGAGGCCGTTCTCCTGCTCCGTGTGTGGGAAGGGATTCAGTCAGCTGGGCAATCTGCAGAGGCATGAGTGGGTCCACACAGGGGAGAGGCCCTTCAGGTGCCCTGAGTGTGGGAAGGGGTTCACTTACTCGGCTAAGCTGATGACCCATCAGCGGGTTCATACCGGGGAGAGGCCGTTCGCCTGCTCTCAATGCGGGAAGGGATTCCTCGATTCTTCCACCCTGCTGACCCACCAGCGGGTCCACACCGGAGAAAGGCCATTCACCTGCTCCGTGTGCGGGAAGGGATTCAGTCAGGTGGACAACCTGTGGATACACCAGCGAGTCCACACCGGGGAGAGACCATTCACATGCTCTAAGTGGGAAGGGCTTTATCCACTCCTCCCACCAGTGGAAGCACTAGTGAGTTCACGTGCCATTGCAGGGGGATTGAAAGAGCGACGGCCTCGTGCCATTCACTGGCTGGACAATCGACCCTGCTCTGAGGATTTCCGAGTTCAAATTCCACAGCGCAAGATGGCAGAGTTGGAATTCGGGCAGAAATCTGCAGTTCTGAATCGAATGATGAAAACAGTTTTGGCGAAGAGAAAACGTCTAATTCACTCATGCTCTTTTAAGGGAAGGAAACTGCAATTGTGGATTGGATTCACTCAGTGATCCCAGCTGCATCCTTTACCCGGTTTTGCCTATGTGTGTCTCCAGACCCACAGCAGTGTAGTTGTAACCACTTTACTTGCTCCTCCTGGCCTATGTGAGTAAACTTTACCTTCAGAGGTGGATGGTTTAAGAAGATCTGGTACCTCCAACCAGCTTGTACATTCTGGTGCAGATTTCAAACTTCCATTGTGCTTTCTGTTACCTCTCCAATAAAATTCACTGGCTTATCCTGTTTCCTACATCTGGCTTCCCAGTGTTTTTCCTAACCACCAATACGGATTTATGTAGCATACTGTATTGCAGTGAAAACACCAGAGCTTTTTAACTTCTCTTTCCCCTTCAAGGGTTTCCTTTTTACCCTGTGGTAAGTCATTATTATGATCTTCACCGAGATCAATTCCTTTCCATGTGAGGATTTTTCTTGTCCTCAATTTCTATCCCTCATGGATTGAAATAGGTTTTGGAAGCCAAAGTTTGACTTATGGACCAACTCATAACCATCAGCCATTTCAGCTGCCAACCTTGCCATTATAGCTCTCTGCTCTTCCACATGAGTTTTCACTAATTCAGGAAGTGCCAATTTCCAAAGGTCAAACTCCGTCTCTTTCTTCCTTTCCCTTCTCTCCTTTTCTCTCTCTCCTCAGTCTCTCTTCTGTATTTAATCATAATTCAAAAGATTTTGTTTCTGTCGCCCTTTCCTTCTGTTTTGCCTCTAACTCAAGTTGCTGAATTTTCCACTGAATATTCGCCATCTCTAAAGATTCTGATGGTGTTTCCAAAAAAATGTAAATGCTGAGCTACTGCTGTAATTATCTCTCCTTTCCTCATGGAAGGACACAGCCTCAATCCCAGATTGTCTGCAATTTCCAGCAGCTCACCCTTAATTACCTTTTGTAAAAGCCCCAAAATCACTTCTTTCACCCCCACAGAAAACTCTTGTTGACTGAAAGAGTCATTGCTCTCCCAAACACTGTTTAAACCAACTGAATTCAAAACCCAGAACAAAAGACACTAACACCTACCACTCACTGCCTTAGAGTCCAACAACCCTAATCCGAAATCAGAACTACAGAACAAATCCTGCAAAGAGCCCCCAAACTGGTATAGACCATGCCAGAGTCCCTCAAAACATTTCAAGTAGCCTGGACCCTAATTTTGCTAGTTGGTTTAAGCAGGTGTAACGTGGATATTCCAGAAGTGATGTAGCTGGTCAAACCATATTGTTTTAAACAAAACAGAATTTATTTACAAGATTATCAAATGAAACACAAACAAATGCTCATATGTCTTATAAGAGAACAGAATGCTAAAAAAGTTAACCTATCCGAAAACCCAACAGATTATACAAACTTAACGATATTGTTCCCAATACTTGCAACAATCCCCACAAATACCCTTTGGCACAAAAAGGTAAAACCAACACAGGGTCTTACAGGAGAGATGTCAGAGAGAGAGTACCAGCATGGACCTGCTTCTTTAGGTTCAACAGCTTTTTCAATTGCCTGACTGCATTCAGTCAACAGCCAGACAGCCAAAAACCAAATCAAACCAGAGAAAAGCTGAGCTGGGAAAACTGGGCCACTCCCCTTTCATTGTTCAAGTGTTCTTTTTAAACATTTGGAAGCCTTTTGCCTGAAGTATTACCTGTTAGCTATAATCAAAATGGCCCTAAAAACCCATCAAGTCAGACTTTTCAGAGCCTGTGTCTTTTACAAGATAGTTAAAGGAGCAGCATCATCACAGCAAACTGGTCCAAAAAGTAAAAGCTGTGGGATACATGGTAATGTGTTGAATTGGATGCAAAGTTGGCTTAGTAACAGGAAACAAATGGTAATGGTTGATTGCTGCTCTTGTGAATGGAAAGTTGTTTCAAGTGGTGCTTTGCATGGCTCAGTGCTGAGACCTCTGCTGTTTGTTTTATACATTAATGATTTGGACTTGAGTGTGGTGGACGAATTTGTGAAATTTGCAGGTGACACAAAAATTGGCCATGTAGTGGATAGTGTAGAGGATAGCTGTAAGCTCCAAATCTATCATAGATGGTTTGGTGGATTAGGCAGAAAAGTGACAGATGGAGTTCAGCTCTAATAAGTGTGAGGGAATGCATTTTGGGAAGTCAAACAGTCAAACAGTAAATGGGAATATAGTGAGACACCTTGGTGTGCAAGTACACAGGTCCCTAAAGATAGATGGGGGTTGTAAAGAAGGCACATGGAATGCTCTTCTTCATGGGAGGAGGGATGGAATACAAAAGTAGGAATATAATAATGAAACTGTATAAGGCACTGGTGGCTACAACTGGAGTATTGTGTGCAGTCAGGTCCCCACATCACAGGAAGGACGTCATTGCTCTGGAGAGAGTGCAGAGGAGATTTACTGGAATGTTGCCAGGGCTGGTGAATTGTAGCTATCGGGACAGATTGAAGAGGTTGGGGTTACATTCCTTGGAACAGAGGTACCATGATAAAGGAATACTAAATAGTGAGTTACTAATGAAGGAGCAGAATGCCGAAAGCTTGTACTTTCAAATAAACCTGTGTTGTATGACTTTTCATGAAATAGTGAGAGGAGAGATGAGAGGAACCTGTTTCCTTTGGCAGAGAGTTCAAACACCATGGATCATTGATTCAAACTAAGTGGCTGTAGAATTAGATGATATGTGAGGAAAAATGTGTTTTATGCAGAGTGGTGGGTATCTGGAATTCGCTGCCTGATTTGGTGGTCATGATTCTTAAAGAGGAGAGACTTGACAAACAATTCGGGTCTTTTTCAATATATAATTTCAGTTACATCACACTGGAAACTTTTGCTATAAATTCTATGTCTTACACTCCACAATTATCTGATGAAGGGGCAGTGCTCCGAACACTAGTGCTTCCAAGTAAACCTGTTGGACTAAAACCTGGTGTTGTGTGATTTTTAACTTTGATTTGGTGGCGCAGGTAGAGACCCTAAACTCTTTTAAACAAAAATCCATGGAACTGCACATTGAGTTCTGTAAACTGCAATGCTATGGGCTGTGACAGGAAGGTGGGATGAGAAAGGTGTCTTTGGGTTGGCATGGATAAGATGGGCTGAATAGCCCCCTCTGTGCTGTATTATTTTTATGATTCGATACTTATCAATTGGACCCCACCAGTCTCTGCAGTGTGAATATGTAAACATATTGACCATGTAATGAATGTTACAGTTTGATAACTACACTCTCACATTCACCAAGCCGGAACTGGCAGGTATAGATCAATAACTGAACTCACATACCCACTTGCATCAGGTAGTCCCATTCATGGATGTTGTTTAGTTTCTGGATCTCACTCAATTGGTCTTAGAATTTTAAGAAAAAATGGACAAGGAGCAGCTCAGGGCAGGAGTGGAATCATACCTGTGGTTCTGTTTAAATTTTTGGCTTTAAACAAAAAAATCCTAATGTTCATTAACTGAATGTTACATTGATGTTGCCAATAACAACTGATATTGATTTACAGGAGGTGTCTCTTCTGTCTTCCTTCAGGCAAGTACTCAAAGGACCAAGACAATGTAATATTCCCTCGGTACAGAGCCAAGTGTGACCAGCGGCTTCGAACAAACAGCAGGTATGTTACTGCGGTCAGAGCGAAGAACATCCTTTCCACAGTCACAAAGTGGATGGAGTCAGGTTCAAACCAAGAGTCAAACACTACCAAGAAAATAGAATTTTATATTATTTATCTATATTATCAATGCATGCTGCCCATTTCCTATCAATTTGAATGAATCCTCATCCGCAATATACACTGTTTTAAATCTGAACATAGAACGGTACAACACAGGAATGGGTCCTTCAGCGTACGATGTCGTGCCGTACTTGACACCAAGTGAAATTAGTCCCTTCTGACTGCTCTTTGTTTATTTTTAAATCCCTTCAATACCTTTATTGTATCTGCCTCCATCACCACCCCCAGTGTGATCCACTCCTAACACTCTTTATGTTAAAAGAAACTGCACCTTCGGTCTCCTTTGAACTTTCACCTTATATGCACGCCCCTTTGTTTTAGACATTTCAACTCTTGGATAAAAATTCTGACCTTAACCATGCATCTCAATTTTATAGACTTCTGGATTTCGGTTTGCTGGCTGAGCTGGAAGGTTTGTTTTCAGATGTTTCATCACCACACTAGATAACATCATCACTGAGCCTCCGGATGAACTACTGGTGGTATGGCCCGCTCTCTATTTATGTGTTTGGGTTTCTTTGGGTTGGTGACGTAATTTCCTGTTCATTTTCTCTGGGGGTGGTAAATTGGATCCAAGGCAATGTGTTTGGTGATGGAGTTCCGATTGGAATACCATGCTTCTGTGAATTCTCGTGTGTGTTTGTGTTTCGCCTTTCCTAGGATGGATGTGTTGTCCCAGTCAAAGTGATGTCCTTCCTCATCTGTATGTAAGGATACTAGTGAGAGTGGGTCATGTCTTTTTGTGGCTAGTTATGGCTAGTTTTCTGCCTGTTTGTCCAATATAGTGGACACATAAATAGAAAGCAGGCCATACCCCAGTGCTTCATCTGGAGGCTCATTGATAATGGTACCTATTATGGTGACAAAACATCTAAAAACGGAACTCCCAGCTCAGTGAGAAAACCTGGATCCAGAACATCAACTTGAGCTACAACTCTTCTCAAAATGTTACAGTCTTCTATTCAGTCAGCCTTCAGCCTCTGCTGCTCAGAAGAAACATACCCAGGTTTTTCTAGCTTCTCTTTATAGCTCATACCCTCTAGACAACATTCTGGCAAACCTCTTCTGCACCCTCTCTGAATCCTCCACACCCTTTCTGTGATGTGGCGACCACAACTGAAAAATCACGCAACACCAGATTATAGTCCAGCAAGTTTATTTGGAAGTACTAGTTTTCAGAGCGCTGCTCCTTCATCAGGTAGCTGTGAAACAGGATCATGAGACACAGAATGTATAGCGGAACATTCCAGTGTCATGCACCTGAAATGATATATTGAACAAATCTGAATTGTAAAGTCTTTTATCCTTTAGAATGGGTTGCAAGTTTCAGTTCATTAATATATACATCCCAGAACTTCTTTTAAGTCACATTCTCAAGATGACTTCAGGTTTTATTTTAAAAAGGGTGACATCTCAGCTCAGATAATGTATTAAAGGTGTGAGGTTAGCGTCAGCTTGTATCCCAATCTTGAGTCAGACTGGTTCTATTGCCAAAGTAGGAATTTATAAAACATTACATGGATTGACTGCCTGCAGATTGTGCTCTTTTTGAGCAAAATAGAATGTATCTGCAAATATAATTCTGCAAATGCAAATTCACCACATAGACTTGCGTGTGTGTGTGTGTGAGTGAATGAGTGAGTGTATGGAGTGTGAGTGCATATGCGAATGAGTGTGTTTGTGTGTGTGCACGCTTGATAAAGTGTGTGTATATGAGTGTGATGGTGTCAGCCTGTGAGAGGGAGTGTGCATAGGTGTGTGTAGAGGGTGTATGTATGTATATATGTATGAGGGGAAGTGTGTGGATGAGGGAAGGTCTGCATGAGTTTGTGTGTGTGTGTGAGTGAGAAATTATGTAGTGTGACAGGAACCCAAGGTCCCGATTTTAGGCTGTCATCATGGGTTCTGAACTTTACGAAGGATACTTTTCACATTACATTAGAGGTTAACAAATAGACGATGCTGTTAGTTTGAACAATCGTATATGAAGTAGATAGGGAGTACGAATATTGAAGGAAACATTTCAGCTATCAGTAACTAAGAAGGGCAGAAATAATGTTTTGTCACAAAACCAAGCATGATCCTAACCAAAGTCTTATAAAGCTGCAATATGACATCCTGACCTTTGTACTCAATGCCCCAACCAATAAGGCAAGCATGCCAGACACCTTCTTCTAGATACCACCCCATCTACTTGCATGGCCACTTTCAGGGAGTTAGAGACTTGAACCCCAAGATCCTTCTGTACATCAATGACTTTGAGTCCAGCCATTTCCAGTATACCTTCCCTTAAAATTTGATCTCCCGAAGTCCAGTATCTTACATTTTGCCAGATTAAAGTCAATCTGCCATATTCCTTCAGGCTATGTTCTGCTGTATCCTTTGACAAGCTTCTACACTACCCACAAGTCCACCGATCTTTATATCGTCTGCATTTGGTAATGATAATTTTAATATTACAATCAAGGTGACAAATAGCTGATATGATTACTTTGGGCAACAGTATGTAAAATAGATATTGAGTACAAATTTATATTGAAGGAAACATTACAGCTGTCAGGAATTCAGAGCAACAGAATTAATCTTTTGTCATGTATATAGAGACGGCAATGAAATAATATGAATTCCATATGCATATTCCCTATCAAAGCCTGACATAGAATGATTAGTGTGTAGGTACGTAACCAAATGTTGCCACCCCCTCCCCCGCCACCAACACAAACATACGCACTCTGTCTCTATCTCTCTCTCTTTCTTTGACTTACGATGAGTTTCAAAACATACATCATCCTGACACCCGTTCCAATGTCTAACCGCCTTGCAGTTCCATTGACATTGCAAGTGACAGAAAATGTTACATTCAAAATGATTTCCACCCACAGATCCTTTGTCAAAAAGGGGGAGGCCGACAGCACAAAACCAGGCCCTTCAAAACTTGAGTCTTCACTGACCAAAAACAACTAGCTAACAATTTTCATTCTGGTCAGCTAACATCCATTTGCATAAATGTATCATGGTAGCAGAGGTGCTGCCATCCCCATCTTGTGGGTGGCACGGTGGTACAGTGCTGCCTCACAGCCGCCAGAGACCTGGGTTCAATTCCCGCCTCAGGCAACTGTCTGTGTGGAGTTTTCACATTCTCCCCGTGTCTGAGTGGGTTTGCTCCAGTTTCCTCCCACAGTCCAAAAATATGCAGGGTAGGTGAATTGGCCATGCAAAATTGCCCGTAGTTTTGGGTAAATGTAGTGGGGGTGGGTTACTCTTCAGAGGGTCGGTGTGGACTTGTTGGGCCGAAGGACCTGTTTCCACACTGTAAGTAATCTAATCTTTATCACAACATCTTTCTTCATATTGCAGTAGAAGACTTTGTTTTGTCTGTTTCAGTCCAACCAGAAACTTTTTTAAAAGATAATTATGTACTTCTTTCAAAATTAGTTGCAATTATCTACAAAGAGCTTTGCATTCCTCCTCCCCCTCCCGAGGATGTATCACAAAAAAGTGTGAAATCTTGCTGCAATTTTAACAATGCATCAATGGAATCTAATAACCACCCTTCAAAGCAGTGGGGGAAAAAAAAGCCAAAATTGGTGGGTTTGAGGAACTGCTCGCTTTATTTTCAAGCAGAGTTGAACAGTGTTGGTTATTCCATAAATTGAATTTTGCAGTTTACATATTCTGCAATGCGTGACAAAAAAATAAAAATCCTTTTCCTTTCCTCCTCCCTACTATAGAGTAACACAAGAGTACTGATAATGGTGCATCATCACACTACAGAGCAGGGTAATATTCTGTCTACATCAGAAAATAGAAGTGAATTAGCCAATTGTCTTTCCTGTACAAGGAACATTATGGTCAGTCAGCTCCAATGCAGTTGAATGGTTTGTCACTTAGTTACAAATGGATTCAGTTTACATTGATTGTTAGTTCATAAATGTTCAGAAAAATACATCACTATGCACTGAAACAAAACATAATGACATTCTGAAGATGAACATTTTATATCATTACTGCCTGTTAGATTCTGCAAGATACAAGATTCCTCCATTGACTCTGGAGAGCAGCACAGAATCCTTTCTGTTGCAGTGTGTTACATTTTCACTTGCACATAATTCCTACAGGCACTGACAATTAAAGAACTTCGGCTGTTTCCCATCCACTACAGGAGACATGAACTGAGATACAGACTGGCAGCACAAGAGTAAACTCACTTGCTCTCAGCCACTGGGTGCTGAAAGGAGAAGAATAAAATTTGGCCTCAATTATTTCCAGTTATGAATTGACTCTCAACATCACTGATCACAGCTGAGGATATGCAGTGCCCAGCAATGCCTGATAAAGTCTACTATACAGGCATGCACACACAATGTAACCATAATCTGAGTCTGAAATGTAATACAAATAAGCATCTATGAAAAGAGTTTATTTACAGAGTTTATGCTACACTCAGACACAAACTCACAACTGAACATAAATGAATGAGATCAAGTAAATGTCCAATGAATCCTGTCTCGAGCTTGAGGATTCTCCCCTTAAAAAAACACCCAGAACTGAACACAAACATGATCTGACCAATGATCTTTGATTGAGATTGTGGGAAACATATCAAAACTAGCACTATAGTTATTAAAAGTAAAATGACAGCAGAACCGATGTCAAATTGTCCTTTCCATTTAGACGCTGACAATGAGTGGATGAAGTTCACATTCCCAACAATTACTACAGAACTGATGTATAAGAGAATGTCCCAGTAGAGGCATAATAGGCTGAATCGTCTGCTTCTGAGTTGTACCATAACAGTGATTCTAATTTTAATGAGAAAAGAGAGGACATGCTGTTGTGTTGCATACTGGTATGGAAAATATCAGACAGAAATGGACTGACATGCAGAATAAAGCTCTTCCATAAAAAAAAACACCAACAATGTCTGGAGACAAATTGAAATTAAATGTCTCAGTGATACCACAGATCCTAGACTCTCTACACCAAACAGGAAATGTGTGACCATAAGTCAGAATGGTCCTCAGAATAAAGCAGTTTCCCTTCCACCGTCGTCCTTTCTCCTCTCTCACCCACCCACCCCCACAGACTGATAGTCAATTCAGAAATCACAAAATGCAGAAAAGATTAAGACCCAGTCTCAACACCCTCATAACAACTACCACAGAATGTATTACACAGAGACAGAGAATATTGCTGGCTTCCACTTTGATACACAAGAGTAGACCTGGCAAATGTATGCTGATAACTACACACACATTCATGTCGCAGAAACAGACAAACAAATGATGACGACGGTTACTGTGATGCAAATGCGTGACTAAGAGTTTCCATCGGTCAGTGTCTGTTAACTTAAGTCATACATTCACATTGCAGTAACTGTTGGGGACAGATTAATATCTACACTCTCATTCACAAAGATAAAAGAGACAGAAACAGAACGATAACTACACTCCCAGTTTCACACAGCAAAAACTAACAAGTACAGTCTGATAACAACCTACTCTCATATTCACAGAGCAGAATCACAAAGGTACACATTGGTACCTGCACTGTTCACATTCACCAAGCGGAATCTGACAGGTAGAAATCGATATTTAAGTTCACATATTGACAAGGCAGAGATTAAGAGGCATAGATTGGTAACTGCATTCACATATTGATATAGGAGAAACTGACAAGTACAGATTAATATTGACAGTCTCAATTCACAGAGCAGGAACAGACTGGTAAATACATTCACATTGGGGAAACTGACAGGAGGGATTGATAGTTACATGTACATAGAAGAAACTGACGAGTACACATTCATAACTACAATAGTTATGTAAATGATTAGGAGTTGGGTGTTGAGAGCATAATCTCTAAATTGCAGTTGATACTAACTCAGGGAAAAGAGTAAATTGTGAGGATGATGCTGAGTGACTTCACAGGGGGATTGACAAGTTGGCTAAATGGACAGACACCTGGCAGATTAATTCCAATGCAGAGAAATGTGAGGTAATACATTTTGCTAACAGAAACACAGAGCAACAATGCAAGGTCAATGGTACATCTTTGAGGGGAGCACTGGAGCAGAGGGACCTCAGGGTTCAAATATATCATTCTCTGAAGGTGGCCAGGCAAGCTGAAACCTTTGTGAAGATGACTGATCGGATCCTTGCCGTTATAAATAGAGGCATTGAGTATAAAGCTGAGGAAGTGATGCTACACCTCCACAAATCATTGGTCAGACCACATTTGTGTTTCGTTCTGTGTACTTTATTTAAGGAAGGAACTTCAAGCTCTGGAGAGTGTTCATTGAAGATTTACTAGAGTGATAGCAGGAATGAAGGATTTTACATACAAGGAAAGATTAGTGACACTAGTCTCCTTCTCCTCGGAGCAGAGAAGATTAAGAGGGGGAACCTTATGGAGGTGTTCAAAATTATGAAGAATTTTGCCAGTGGAAAGAAGAATATTTTGTTACCACGAGTTGGTATGCCAGTAACTAGGGGTCACAATTTCAAGATTGTCAGCAAGAGAGCGAGGAGTGAGATGAGGAGAAATGTCTTTGCTCAGAGTTGTTAGGATTTTGGATTGTGCAGCCTGGGATCGTGGTGGAGGTAGATTCCATATGAGGTATGAAAAGAGAGTTGGATGTGTATTGACAGTGATGAAGTTAGAGGGCAATGAAGATAAGGCTGGAAAACAAGTTATTGCCACCACAATTGCAACAAAAGATGGAGAATACATTCAATTCATTGGCTCGTCTGCCTGGACCCATTTGCCAGCAAATCAAATGGATGCTAAAGTTAAGAATGAACAGCATAAAACTTCAAATCTCAGCCATCAATAGTTAGACTTTGCTACAATGAGATAAACTGACACACTGAGGGTTGGGAGAGACACAATTATTCAGATGGTTTCTCAAGACAAGTCCATCTTTGGAACTGACATCTTGCTGAGTGAATTGAGACAAAGCCTAGTCTAGTCACAGAAACGTGACATTGATATGCCTTCTCTTCCTTGTCCTCCTCATTTGCTGGAAGGTAGGATTGTTATTGTTTGATTTGTGAAGCTTCACAGGCTTTCTTCTGTGCTGTCTCACGATGTCAGTGGAAGGCTGGTATAAGTATTTCCCTCTTCCTCTTAACATGGTTCCTCATTACCTCCTGTATCTGTGTGCCTCAGGGTGGTGTATGTGATGCAGGGTGGTTACTGCACTGCTTGGTCAGCCTGAAAACAGGTCAACACAGAAACGTAGTAGATAGGAGCAGGACCAAAATTGGTGGCATTGTGGACACAGAAGGTTATCTAAGAGTACAATGGAAATTTGATCAACTGGGACAGTGGGTCAAGGAATGGCAGAAGAAGTTTAATTTAAATAAATGTGATGTGTTGCATTTTGGTAAGGCAAACCAGGGCACGAGTTATACTCTTAATAGTAAAAGTCTGGGCAGTGTTTCTGAACAAAAAGACCTCAGGGTGCAGGTGGATAGTTCCTTGAATATGCATTGCAGCTCGACAGTGTGGTGAAGGCGGCTTTTGGCATGCTTGCCTTCACTGGTCAGAGCACAGATGACAGGAGTTGGGGCATCATGTTTTGACTGTTTAGTGAGGCCACTTTTAGAATATTATGCACAGTTCTGGTCAACTTGCTGTCGAAAGGATGTTCTTAAGCAAGAATGGGTACAGAAAAGATTTACAAAGATGTGACCACAACTACAGGGTTTGAGTTATAAGAAGAAGCTGCATAAGCTGGGAGCTCTTCTCCACGAAGCTTTGGAGGCTGAAGGGTGACCTTATAGATGTTATAAAATCACGAGGGGCAGAGAAAAGGTATATAGGTATGGTCTTTTCCTCAAGGTAGGGATGTCCAAAACTAGTGGGCATAGGTTTAAGGTGAGAGGTGAAAGGTTCAAAAGGGATCTGAGAGGCAAACTTATCACACAGAGAGCAGCGCGTATATGGAATGAGCTGCCAGAGGAAGTGGTAGAGGCAGTACAGTTACAACACTTCAAAGACATTTGGAAAGGTACATGGATAAGAAACGTTTCCAATTCCTAGAAGCTTGGCACTCATCCACTAATTCCATCAACAAACACATAGACCTGGACCCAATATACCGGCCACTACAACGGACAGCTGAAACTGACAACCGGAAGCGGCAGGGACAGGCCACTATAAATGCCAGAGGAAACACCACAGAAACGCTTCACAGGAGGCTCCCAAGCACTGAGGATGTCACCTAGACAGGGGACGAAACGTTTGCAACGAAAACTTCCAGCTCAGCGAACAGAACCACAGAAACGTTTAGAGAGATATGCGCCAAATGCAGACAAACGGGATTAGTTGTATTTGGGATACCTGGTCGCCATGGGCGAGTTGGGCTGAAGGGACTGTTTCTGTGCTGAATGATTCTATGAAAATAGCTGAGAATATCAAACTTTGTCTGAAAGACAGAGTGTACAGGAGGAGCTAAGAATATCTGGGGTCATTATACAGACCAATTTCTCTTGGCAAATCAACATGATTTGAACAAGGCAAAACCTGGCGCTGATAATGGTTATTTCTCTGTATTCTGAACAGGATGTGGCCATTTCTGCCGAGATGCTATACCGAAATGACTGGTTAGCAAGGTTAGATCTCACGGAATACAGTGAGAACTAGCCATTTGGATACAGACCTGGCTCAAAGGTCGAAAATAGAGGGTGGTGGTGGAGGGTTATTTTTCAGACTGGAGGCCTGTGACCAGTGGAGTGCTACAAGGATCAGTGCTGGGCCCTCTACTATTTGTCATTTACATAAGTGATTTGGATGCGAGCATAAGAGGTACAGTTAGTAAGTTTGCAGATGACACCAAAATTGGAGGTGTCATGGTCAGCGAAGAAGGTTACCTCAGATTACAACAGGATCTTGACCAGATGGGTTGAGAAGGGCAGATGGAGTTTAATTCAGATAAATGCGAGGTACTGCATTTTGGGAAAGCAAATCTTAGCAGGACTTATACACTTAATGGTAAGGTTCTAGGGAGTTGTTCTTTGTTCAGCAACAAAGAGAATTTGGAGTGCAGGTTCATAGGTCCTTGAAAGTGGAGTCGCAGATAGATAGGATAGTGAAGTTTGGTATGCCTTCTTTTGTTTGTCAGAGTATTGAGTACAGGAGTTGGGAGATCCCGTTGCAGCTGTACAGGACATTGATTAGGCCACTGTTGGAATATTGCATGCAATTCTGGGCTCCTTCCTATCGGAAAAATCTTGTGAAACTTGAAAGAGTTCAGAAAATGTTTACAAGCATGTTGCCAGGATTGGAGGATTTGAGCTATAGGGAGAGGCTGAACAGGCTGGGGCTGTTTTCCCTGGAGCGTCGGAGGCTGAGGGGTGACCTTATAGAGGTTTACAAAATTACGAGGGGCATAGATAGGATAAATAGACAAAGTCTTTTACCTGGATTGGGGGAGTCCAAAACTAGAGGGTACAAGTTTACGGTAAAAGGGGAAAGATATAAAAGAGACCTGAGGGGCAACTTTTACACACAGAGAGTTGTACGTGTATGGAATGAGCTGCCAGACGATATGGTGGAGGCTGGTACAATAGCAACATTTAAAAGGCATCTGGATGGGTATATGAATAGGAAGGGTTTGGAGGGATATGGGCCGGGTGCTGACAGTAGGACTAGATTGGGTTGGGATATCTGGTCAGCATGGGTGGGTTGGACCGAAGGGTCTGATTCATTGCAGTACATCTCTATGACTCAATCGACTTGCTCAGCAAGAAGGCAGTGAAGAGTTTGCAGAGGGGTAGGAGTCAAGTGCAGAGCAGACTAAGAACAGCAGATTTCATTCCCTGAAGGACCATCACAGACAGGAACAGGAGAAGGCCATTCGGCCCCTCGAGCCTGCTCAGCCATTCAATAGTATCGTGACTGATGCACCATTCCTCACGGTCACCTTCCTGCACTTAACATGTCATCCTGAATTCTCCGACTGATCAAGAATCTATTTGTCCTAGCCTCAAACCTTCTCCCTATCCCCACACACAGCTGTCTGTAGAAAGGAGTTCCAAAGACTCAAAACAGTCCGAGAGGAAATCCCTCCTCACCGCAGTTTTCAATTTTGAACTGATTAAAAATTAACTGCCCTCTTTTTCACTACAAAATAACTTATGTATTTCCTTCCTGATGTACGATTTGAGTAAGCAGTAAATAAAAGACATTTTCCCAATGGTGCATATCTAAATGAACTGGGAGAGGATGCACAGGGAGATTTACCACAGATTGCCTTGGGCGATGGAGAGTTTCAGTGATCGAGAGAGAGATTGGACAGACCGGGGTTGTTGTCCTTACAGCAAAGTAGATTAGATTAGATTCCCTACAATGTGGAAATAGGCCCTTTGGCCCCACAAGTCCACACCCACCCTCTGAAGAGTAACCCGTCCAGACCCATTTCCCTCTGACTAATGCACCTAACACTATGGGCAATTTATAATGGCTGATTCATCTGACCTGTACATCTTTCAAATGCAGGAGGAAACCGGAGCATCCGGAGGAAACCCACACACACATAGGGAGAATGTGAAAACTCCACACAGTCGCCTAAGGCTTGAATCAAATCTGGGACCCTGGTGCTGGGAGGCAGCAGTGCTAACCACTAAGTCACCTGGCTGCTTATTATTTTTTGATTATAGGTGACTCCGAAACAGACACCAGTTTAGTTGTACTTAGTTTTCAGCATCCGAAAACCAAGAAACGCTAGTACAGGATACTATACATATATAACATACACACTTCTATAACATTTCTGGTTCAGTGAAAGTGGAGATTTTCTCTAGTTCGTATAAACCTTCAAAAACCCAGCCACTTTTGAACATCAAATGGAGTGAAGCTCTGTTCCCTGTTCCCCTGACCCCCTACCAATACCCGTCCATTTGGAGGGAAACCCTTGTGTCTGTGAAATTCGCTCCAAACCCTCATCATCGCAGTGACATCACTGTTTCTGTGCAACCTCTCATTAACAATATCCCACCAATCCAACCCAGACTATTTGATGCTGAACTAAAAAAAACACTCTGCATCCATACTCTAAATTATTGACTGCAAATTATTGTCCCTCATTTTTACTGCCTACATATATCGAGGCAAAACTTCCCTGTGTCATCCGCCTGTCAGTGGCAACTGGGACATTCACAGAGAAACATCGAAAATACTGGGAGGCTGCCATTCAATGGGATCATGGCTGATCACCCAACTTCGTCCTGTGCCTCCCCGCACTCTCCCTTTAGCCCTAAGAACTCTATCCAACTCCTTCCTGAACAACATTCAGTGTTCCGGCCCTGACAGCTTTCTGTGGCAGAGAATTCCACAGGCTCCCCACTCTCTGGTTAAAGACATTCCTCCCCATCTCAGTCTTGCCATGTCTCATTTAGACAGTGACCCCCTGGTTCTGGATTCTCCGCCTAGTCACCGGGAACACACTCCCTGTGTTTACTCTGTCTTGTCCTTGTTCAAATTTAATAGATTTCTATGAGATTCCACCTTAATTCTTCTCAGCTCTAGTGAATATCGTCCTAACCAGTCCAGTCTGTCTCCACCCATCAATTCTGCTATCCCAGGAATCACTCTGGGAAACCTTTGCTGCACTCCCTCCATAGGCACAATGTCCTTCCTCAGATAAGGAGACCTCAAACTGCACACAGGTCTCCAGGGTGTGGTCTCACCCTGTCCAATTGTCACAAGCCATCCCTGCTCCAGGACTTGAAACGTCTCTCTGTGAAGGTCTCCCTTATCTGAGCAAGGATGTTACACATTCTCTCTCTCTGCATTTTTCCAGAACTGTCTGTGTTTCTAGCCTAAAACATTAACTCTGTCTGTCTGTCTGTCTCTCTCTCTCTCTCCACAGATGCTGCCAGACCTGCTGAGTGTCTGAAGCAATTTTTACAGTGTTCATGTCAAGTCTTCAGCTGCACCCCAGTGAAGAACGAGCACGGATCATGGATGAAGAATGGATTACCTGGCACCGTGAGGCAGATGGAATTACTGGTCACATGAGATATTATTCCACTGGGACCCCTGTTGATCAAGAGACACTGTTATTGGCGTTGGTGCTGGGACTGGAAGGATTCAATGGCCAGCTCTGTCCTGTCTGAGCTCGAGATGCAATTCCCACTGGCATTGTTTAAGGCTTTCTGTTGAAAGTACCATTGAAAGTAGGGTCCAGTACTTCGGCTCAGTACACACTCGGGAATGATACGACTCCCAATCAGAACCTCCATTTTATTGGCGGTGGGGGTGAAGAAAACCCCAGCAACAGGAACTGGAACAAAACAAGAAAAAGAGGAAATGAAAGATTGGACGCTGAAATTGTCTCTTTTTTTCATAGATGTTATCTTCGATGACAAGATAATAATTGATGGAAAGGAGAAATAAAACAAGTGAGATTTCACACCACCTATGTTGTA
>NW_025214842.1:40533-52672 GCF_004010195.1 Chiloscyllium plagiosum
GATAATAATTGATGGAAAGGAGAAATAAAACAAGTGAGATTTCACATCATTGTAAAATCTCCCTATGTTGTAAAATCTATACTTCGAAAGATTTGTGTTAAGTACAAATGGTTGGCCAAATCATCCAACCATTGCCTGTCGATGTTCAATGGTGTTACCATCACTGTCCCCACCCCACTGCACTATCAACATCCTGGGAGTTACCGTCACTGTCCCCACCCTCTTTCCACTATCAACATCCTGAAGGTTACCGTCACTGTCCCCACCCTCTTCCCACTATCAACTTCCTGAGGGTTACCATCACTGTCACCATCCCCACTATCAACATCCTAGGGGTTACCGTCACAGTCCCCAACCCCACTATCAACATCCTGAGGGTTACTGTCACTGTCCCCATTCCCACTACCAACATCCCGAGGGTTACTGTTACTGTCCCCACCCACAGCTCACTGTCAATATCCTGTTGGTTACCATCACTGTCCCCAACCCTACACTAATATGAACATCTTTGATGTTACCATCAGCTTCCCCCAGCTCATATTGTCTAAGCTTCTACCTTTCTCTGATGGATTTCTTAAAAAGCAATTGTAGAATCAGAGGTCTACAGCACAGATCTTTGGCCGACTGAATCCATACCAGTCAAAAGCAACCAACTCTCTATTCTCTCATACAATTTTCCCAGTCATAGGGTCATACAGCATGGAAATAGACCCATCGGTCAAATGCGTCCATGCTGACCAGGTCTCATGAAACTTGTCCCATTTCTTTGCCTTTGGCCCACATCGGTCTAAACCTTTCCTATCCATGTATCTTTCCAAATCTCTTTTCGAGGTTGTTACTGTACCCACTTCTACCACTTCCTCTGGCAGCTCATTCCAAATATGCACCACCGTCTGTGTGAAGAATTACCCCCTCTGGTAGCTTTTAAATCTTTCCACTCTCACCTTAAACTGATGCCCTCTAGTTTTGGACTCCCCTGCCCTGGGGAAAAGACCTTGGCTATTCACCTTACCCAATCATATTTTTGCAGGACAATACAAGTGAAACTTCAAGGACCACTTAATCTGACTCTAGCCTTGGCATCATAAGTGCACATCTAAATCCTTCATCAACGTGATGAGGATTTCTGCCTCTCTCACCCTTCCAGGCAGTGAGTTCCAGATTCCCCACCATCATCTGGGTGAAAATGTTTGCCCCACATCCCTCTCTAAACCTCCTACCCCTTACTTTCAATGTATGCCCCTCCCCCAGTCATTGATCCCTCCATCAAAGGGGGAAAAGTTTCTTCCTCTCTTCCCTATCTACACCCCTCTTCATTTTATACATCTCAATCATGTCACCACACTCTCAATCTCCTCTGCTCTCAGGAAGACAACTACAGTCTGTCCAATCTCTCTCCAGTATCCAAGGAAACAGCCTGGTAAACCTCCTCTGCATGCTCCCCCAGTGCTATCACATTGCTCTGATAATGTCGATTTGTATAGAGTTGCTTAAAAACTCACCGATCACTGGAATGGCGATAAATTTGGTTAGAAACAGCACAGTGCTAATTGCCCTCTTGACTTTTGCTGATGTTGATGATTGTGTGTATGATTCTGCAGTGGTTGGAATATTCCCAGTAAATCTCCTCACCATCCTTGTAGAAAATATATTGAATTGGGGTTGAACCGAGCGGTTTAATGAGGTACTGGCTCCCTCCACTACCTCATTTCCAGGTGGGCATTCAGCTCGAGGACTGACACAGGGATGCCTGTGGTTAAACCAAACTGTTAGGCACTTTTTTGAGGCAGGAATTATTTTTGTGTTCAGCAACAAACAGTACTCTCACCATACAGTCAAAGAGAGTCAGAGTCACTGAGAGGGTCATAGAGAGGCAGGGAGAAAAAGAGAGAGACATAGACGTACAGAGGGACATAGAGTTATAAAGAAACATAGTGATAGAGAGTCAGAGAGAAACACAAGATCACAGTGTCATCGACATTAATCAAAATAGAGAGTTAAAGCAAGTCATGGACAGTCAGTTACAGAGAGAGATGTACAGAGAGACGGAGAGAGACCTCGCGGTTTGTACAAGATCCCTCACTGTGAGGGGGAATCTTTCCTGTCCCCCCACCACCCCCCAATAACCACCATCCTGACCCTCGGGAACGGGACATGTTGACACAGTCCGCTCTCCCTCGGCGCTTTTCCTTCCCGCGTGGCCCCGGCGCCATTTTAGTTTCAGGCCCCACGCGAGATGGTGGTTAACGGCCGCCTCGTGCCCCAAGTGACCGTTAGCAGCTGGGTAAGTTCTTTATCCATGCCCCTGTGTTATTGGTATGTTTCTGTGCTGTGTGACTCTGTTTCTGTTCTGTACTGGTTTTCAAACCATTTTCTTGCCTTCCCCCAGGAGCATTGATTCTTTGTTTTTCAAAAATCGGTTGAACTCAGCTTTGAACTCAACTACCTGATGAAGGAGCGCCGCTCCGAAAGCTGGTGTGCTTCCAATTAAACCTGTTGGACTGTGACCTGGTGTTGTGAGACTTTTAAGCTTTTTACAGCCTTTTTTGCATCCACACATCATTCCTGATGAAGTGCTCATGCCCAAAACGTTAACTCTCTTGCTCCTCAGATGCTGCATATCCTGTAGTGCTTTTGCAGAACTACACTTTTTGACTTTGACCTGCAGTCCTCACTTTCTCCACACCCAAATGTATCATCATTTAAATAATGCACCTAATTTCTGCCCTCTTCTTTTTCCACAGCAAAGGCTATAACTTCACATTGTAAAATTGCAATTGCCATGTGTTTGCCAATTGAGACACAGACCTGGACCAACTTCCCCAGAGTCTGTCCCCTACCTGGATTCCCTTTCCTTTCAGTTCCTGCAAGTTAACAATTGAATCCCAGAATGAGCAGCTGGGTAAGTTCTTTATCCATGCCCCTGTGTTATCGGTATGTTTCTGTGTTGTGTGACTCTGTTTCTGTTCTGTACTGGTCTTCCATTTTCTTGCCTTCCCCCAGGAGCATTGATTCTTTGTTTTTCAAAAATCAGTTGAACTCAGCTTTGAACTCAACTACCTGATGAAGGAGCGCCGCTCCGAAAGCTGGTGTGCTTCCAATTAAACCTGTTGGACTGTAACCTGGTGTTGTGAGACTTTTAACCTTTTTACAGACTTTTTTGCATCCACACATCATTCCTGATGAAGTGCTCATGCCCAAAACGTTAACTCTCTAGCTCCTCAGATGCTGCATATCCTGTAGTGCTTTTGCAGAACTACACTTTTTGACTTTGACCTGCAGTTCTCACTTTCTCCACATCCAAATGTATCATCATTAAAATAATGCACCTAATTTCTACCCTCCTCTTTTTCCACAGCAAAGGCTATAACTCCACATTGTAAAATTGCAATTGCCGTGTGTTTGCCAATTGAGACACAGACCTGGACCAACTTCCCCAGAGTCTGTCCCCTACCTGGATTCCCTTTCCTTTCAGTTCCTGCAAGTTAACAATTGAATCCCAGAATGATAAAAAGAAATGGAAAAGGGGGTGAGAAAAGAGAGTGCGGGATTCACAGGTGTTTGCGCAAAGGAAGGAAGTTGCAGTCCAGGGAGAAACTCAATCTTCATTGACAGAGAGGAGCAGCAAGGACAAGTGGAGTAAACAAAAGCAAGACAAGTGGTATATTAGCAAGAGGAATTGAGTTCAGAAGTGGGGTTGTCTTCCTGTAGTTAGGACGTCATTGAATATGTTCAAAGCTGAATTCATCTGATTTTTGAATAACAAAGAATCGATGCTACAGTTACAGAGTGTAAATATATGGCTTAGTTCGAGGCATTCAGAAGCCTTTAATGATATATTTGTTTCAGTTGCTTATAGTGCAATGCTGTACATGGCCATTGACTAGCACGGTGTGTAGTGTGGCCCTTGTGTCTGCGAGCAAACGGTGGAGACTGTGTCGCGCGCAAGAGGAGGTCACGTGGAGACTGTTTCGCGGGCAGAAGGAGGTCACATGGGGTCAGACATCCGGGAATGCGAAAAGGCGGAGAATGGAGTCAGATCAACAGCCAATCAGAAGACAATCCCACTTCAGTGATTGCATGACGTTCTGTACTGTATAAAAGACTGGGTCAGGGACAGGAATACGTCAGACTTCGTGAACTGACACACTTTGCTGTTTGTCAGGGACGGGAAGACCTAGACCCAGAGCTCTGTATTCTTTATCCACCTGCTGCTAAAATAAACTAAGAGTTTGAAACCGAATATCTTCTCCTATTGCTTCATTGAAAGAACACGCAGGACTCGGCTCACACATAGACGAAAGTAAGCTGGTAGATTGAGCCAAAGTCCAACAATTTGGTGACCCTGATGTGATGAAGACGGAGAAGTGACGGAAAAGAGAGAAAAATAGAAACAATGGACAACTGACGTCTGATGACAACAACAAGCGGCGCCGCATAAAAAAAGATGAGCAGACACCTGTTTATATCGAAGTTCTGCATTTGGAGATACCAAATTGATTGTTGTCATTATACTGCAAGTGTCCTAGTAATAGTAAGTGGATAAAGTATTGTTATAATACGTATGGGTTTAAAGTCCCATGGGGTTAGAGTCCCCATAAAAGCAACAAGGTACGTAAGTGTGAGGAGGTTTAAAGTCCATTGAGCAGGATCTCATAAAAGCAATGCTCACAAATTTTGGTTTATGATTGATGTGTTGTAAGTTTTGAAATTATATCGGGGAACTTACAGAGGGTGGCAGAAAAGCCAGTAGTGTCTCAAAGACAAAGACGGTGGTGTCTGAGCGAGAGAGAGTCGGCAGTGGAAACCTAACAGTGACAACGAAACTGCTGATAATTCTCACTGAAAGGGTCAGTTGCTCGGGTGTACTCCATACAAACTGACTGGCCACCGGATTTGTCTCTGATTGGGTTGGTTGCTCGGTTATGTTACACCCAAACCAACTGACTACTGGACGGGGGGAATTAAAAAAAAAAATAAAATGGAAGGGGAATTTGATAAAGATTGTGAAGAATATGAAGGATGTTCTTCCAACTTAATGTTGCCCGTAAAACATCAGTGGGGTAAAGCCAGAAGTCAGTTAGTCAGTGGGCTTGCAAAGAACAAACAAAAAACAATGATGGAGAAATATGACAAGGTTTGGGAAGATTTACAAAAACAGGGCAAAGTCTCTAAAGATGAGGAGAGGAAGAAATTGTCACCATTTTTAGGAAAAGCAGAAGAGCAAGCTAAACTAGAAGTAGAAGAGCACATGAAGGGAAAGAAAGGGTCAATATTGGTTAGAAGAAAGTGGACAAAAGAAGGCGGGGAGAAAGAAGAGAGGAGGATTCATCTGCACCACATGACGTTAGCCTGTATGACGGTAGAAACATTACAAAAGAGAGTAGGTGGTACCTCTAAAACAGAACTGACAAAGGAGACAGAAAAGGCAGGACCATCCGCGCCATTATATCCTAAACTGCCTGGGGTACAATCACCGCCCCCATATCCTGTAACACAAATGCCACTCATGTATGTTCAAGAAGGGGTGTTAGATGTGCAAGAGGTAGGAACAAGAGAGTACAACGTAGCAAAAGAGAGACTGGCGGAAGGCAGTAGAAGAAAGCATCAGAAAAGTAGAAAAACTAAGACTAGAAGCCGAACAGACAGTTAAGGAAGCCAGCAGGGTGATAATGACGTACAGCAGAAGCAAAGAACAGCCGAAACAGGGGAGACATTCATCAGTGCAAGAGCCAGATGCTCACTCGACACCGTATAGTGCTGAGAGTGAAAAGAGGGGAAGATTACATGACTCAGGTCAGTTACTAGATGACGGATTCTCAGACAGAAGAAGAAGAGAGTTGAGGGAAGAAAGAGACAGAGAGAAATTGGATGAGGAGGCGTCTCAAAATAGTATGGCAATTGAGGACGAAGAATCCCTGACAGATGATGACCCACACACCTACCCCGTCACTTTCACAGGCTCACTCATAATGCACACGGAACACGGCCCTCCACTGAAGCCCCTCCCTGAAACAAGATATAACTTGCGTCAAAGCGACACATTACAACGACTCACAAAGTATCACCACCATCAAATGCCATTAATTTACAGAGGTTCCTATATGGGGGATGTTTATCAGTCCTTTACATTTACTGACATGAACTGCATCCTGGATAAAATGCCCCCCCCCCATGGAGGGAGTTGGGCCCTGGATGACTAAATTTTGCCAATATACACTAGGCCACAAGTTAGCTATGGGTGATTGGAGAGCATTGTTGGGCAAGCAATTGAATATGTGGGAAATACAGCAGATTGAAGCGTCTGCGGGGACCACCTTACTACCTGATTCGGAACCGTTTGTGCAGCATGCCACCTGTGTAGGAAGGGCAATGAGGGATAGGTTTCCGATTACACCGGGAATGATGCACTCCCTCACCTTCACAATGAAGGAGAGTGAGGACATGCCTGCCTTTTTGGCTAGGTGTAAGGGCACGTGGACAGATACTGCAGGGAGCCATCCAGGGTCAGGTCAGCTACAGACCACATTATTTAGGAATGCCGTGATGGCAGGGATGCCTAAGGAAGTAAGAGAGGCAATGGAGAGTAATCCCAACATCCCAGGTTGTTCTACAGAACAGTGGGAAAAACATTTGACGCACCGCATGAAGCGCCACAGGACAAAACAGGATAAAGATAAACAGAGCAATGAGTCAGCTCAAGTGCAGTTGCTGAAGTTACAGCTCGATGAGGCTAGAAGAAAGGCTAATGATACAAAGAAGGCCTCCCAAAAGACGACTATTCAGATGGCTCAGCAGCCGTCGCCACGAAACAACCTCCCGAGTCTAGACCCAACACCTGATTGGATGCCACACCACCCCCACTATGGGGGCAGGCCTATAGGCGTAGCAGGAGGAATGCGTGGTAGAGGAAGGGGCCGCGGAAGACTCAGAGGTCAGCCACCCAACACCTGTTTTGAATGTGGCCAACCCAGGCATTGGAGAAGAAATTGTCCCATGCTGTGGGGACCCCAGGGAGGCCAGGGATCGATCCGAGGACAGTATGTCCGCTCAAGTCAGCCTCCTTCTCAACAGGCTTATCAAACCCCAAATGCAGCTGCAGCCCCGGTGCAAGGTCAGTCCCCCCAAACCATACTGGAAGGGCAGGGGTACGATTATTGACGGGGCCCAAGGACTCAGGGACATGCGGGGTTGGCAGACCCCTACATGCAAATGAGGGTAATGGACAAGAATCTGTCTTTTTTGGTTGACACGGGTGCAAGATTTTCTACCATCACTTGTGACATACCTCGGTCAAACATGTTATCCTCCAGCGTCCAGTTAGTAGGGTTCTCGGGTAAACCAGAAAATCTGCCCTTGACATCGCCACTGATCACATCAGTGGCCGGACAGACCTTCCGTCACCGGTATATTTCATCACCTGCATGTCCTGTCAATCTGATGGGCCGCGACTTGCTGGTGAGATGCGGGGCCACGGTTCTGTGCGGGCCAGACGGACTGGTAGTGGCCTTTCCGAATGGCTACTCTGTCAACTGTTCCATGACAATGATTCACTCTGGATCCCAAATGATGCTATCAGCGGACACATCACCAATGGCAGAAGGGCAGTGGGCAGATATATACTGGGGACTCCTAGAACCCAAAAGCAGGCAGAACAATGGCATACAGTCCTTATATAACCAATGGCGACCCTGGGTTCAGATGCTGCATCCCGATGCTCCTCCTGCAGATCCTCTCCATGTTACCCTACATTATGATAGAGATGACAATGAAATCTATCAGCATGCATTCTATCAGCACCTAGAAGGGACTCAATGGGATATTTCCTCCAGTTGCATTCTGCTAGGGAAAGAAGGTGTGGCGGGTGTGGTTGAACTAACTGCAGAACAGTTGGAATGGTATGAGATGTCTAAAGAAGCTATACCTCATCTCACACTGGCCGTGCATGCTAAATATGAGGCCAAGGATCTGGGACCTATGTCCAAACGTTTGATGGCGCTAACTGATTGGGTTTGGACTCAGCTACCCGGTTTACAATATTCACCATCAGGGGAAGCCTATAGAATTATGTACAGGACAACTGACAAGGTACTGCTGGAACATAGGCAGATTGAAAGGTTTCACGGCAGGGAAAAAACAGACCATCCACAGGCTGCAGCGATGCTTGACACTCTACCAGATACCTTCTGGTCAGCAAGTTCAACGGACGTTGGTCACTGCAAACACGTCACACCGATCACATTCGATTTAATAGACCACACTCCGATTTAGCAGAGACAATACTCACACAAACCAGAGGCTGAAGCCGGCATTGCTGACACAATTGAAGGATTGTTAGCAGTAGGAGTGCTAGAACCCTCCCGGTCAGCCTGGAACACTCCTATCTTACCTGTAGAGAAGCAGAATACAGGTAAATATAGGATGGCGCATGATCTTAGACGGATCAATAGTGTTGCCTCTACTCCAACAGTTCCAGTTCCAAACCCATACACGGCGATGTCTGTGCTGACCCCTGACCATAAGTGGTTCTCGTGCATTGATCTGGCCAATACGTTCTTCTGTTTGCCCCTAGCTGATCATCTGGGGGACATTTTCTCGTTCACCTACAAAGGCCAACAACTACGTTATACAAGGGTCCCTCAAGGGTTCATTTTGTCGCCAGGGGTGTTTAATCAGGTACTGAAACAGCAGCTGAAGGACCTGACACTCCCAAAGCTGTAGATTAGATTAGATTACTTACAGTGTGGAAACAGGCCCTTCGGCCCAACAAGCCCACACCGCCCCGCCGAGGCACAACCCACCCATACCCCTATATTTACCCCTCACCTAACACTACAGGCAATTTAGGGCAATTTAGCATGGCCAATTCACCTAACCTGCACATCTTTGGACTGTGGGAGGAAACCGGAGCACCCGGAGGAAACCCACGCAGACACGGGGAGAACGTGCAAACTCCACACAGTCAGTCGTCTGAGGCGGGAATTGAACCCGGATCTCCGGCGCTGTGAGGCAGCAATGCTAACCACTGTGCCACCGTGCCGCCCACAAAGGGGGTGGTATTGATCCAGTATGTGGATGACATTCTTCTGGCGGCACCCGACCATGTTTCTTGTCTGGCAGCCACAAAGCCGTTGCTGATTCACCTGTATAACGTCGGTTTCAAAGTCTCACGGGCTAAATTGCAATGCTGCAGTCTTTTCTGGGTAGAGTTATTTCCGCTAAAGGAACAGGTGTGTCTCCGTCCCATAGATCCTCCATTCTGCATCATACTAAACCAGTCACTGTAAAAGACATGCTCTCATTTCTTGGGTTGGCAGGATACAGCAGACAATTCGTTGCATCGTATGGGGAGCTCACTTTCCCTCTCAGGGCCATGGTAAATGAGCAAGGCATGAGAAATTTGTCGGCCCATTTGCAGTGGACCACAGAGACAGACGAAAGTTTCATATCTCTCAAACAGGCCCTAACGCGGGCTGCTGATTTAGCGGTCCCGGATTCCAAAGAGCCATTTTTCCTCGATATTTCTGAAGAATCACACACAATAAATGGTGTTCTTTTTCAGAAAAAAGCGGGAGGCAGGCAGGTGCTGGTGTATGTAAGTGTTACCCTTGACCCAGTAGAGGACAAACACCCGTCATGTAAAGACATGCAGCAGGGATAGCAAAAATTATCCAAAAGGTAGCGCATATAGTCATGGGCCATTCACTAACGGTACACAGTATAGTGGCCTATGTGAACTCAACAGCCTTCACAATGACGTCACTGCCTAACCAGGTTAGAGAAAATCCTGAATGCACCACATATAACTTTCACACACGAAGGAATCAACATGGCTGACAACATGGGAGAAGGAGAGCCACACATATGTGAGGAAAGGGTACAGAGAGACGTCAAAGTTAGGGCAGACGTACGGGCAAAACCACTAGTAGACCCAGAAGAAGAGCTGTTCACAGATGGTTGCTGTTACAGACATCCAACTGAAGGACTCAAAGCAGCCTATGCAGTGGTTATAACCTGGTTATATTGTGTGAATTTTAACTTTATCCACCCCAGTCCAACACCAGCTCCTCCACTTCATTTCTAGTGAACATAGCCCACAACTTCTAGTGCTGCCAGTAAACTTTACAATGCTGATGAAACAATGCAGTACCCGCACTCCTGAAACATTTACAATTTCTAACGATACTAGCTACTCATTCACTGCTCCTTCTGATATTGGAAACTTACTGCTGGAGCCTGAAAGAAATGAGCAGCTTTAAAAGGAATACTTATTAGATCCCAGAGATTTCAATGTCTGAGTATGACGGGAAGTTCAGGTAACCTTTATTGTGACCCAACTTTGTTCCTGCTTCAGATCTCCCCAGCAAAAAGGTGTACAAAAAGTAGCTTTAATTTTTAAACAGCTCAAGATCAAAGTGCACACACTCCCCACCCCACTTCCTTTATGATTGGTCCGCTCAGCAATTTCAACCTATACACTGTATCCAAGTAAGTTTCTCCCCTTCCTCATTTTCTTGGGGTGGCGGATGGGAGGGTGCAGTCAAGAGTCAACTACACTGCTGTGGGTCTGGAGACACGCATAGGCTAAACCGGGTAAAGGATGCAGCTGGGATCACTGAGTGAATCCAATCCACAATTGCAGTTTCCTTCCCTTAAAAGAGCATGAGTGAATTAGACGTTTTCTCTTCGCCAAAACTGTTTTCATCATTCGATTCAGAACTGCAGATTTCTGCCCGAATTCCAACTCTGCCATCTTGCGCTGTGGGATTTGAACTCGGAAATCCTCAGAGCTGGGTCGATTGTCTAGCCAATGAATGGCACGAGGCTGTTACTCTTTCAATCCCCCTGCAATGGCACGTGAGCTCACTGGTGCTTCCGCTGGTGGGAGGAGTGGATAAAGCCCTTCCCACTTAGACCGGGATGTGGGCGGCACGGTGGCACAGTGGTTAGCACTGCTGCCTCACAGCGCCAGAGACCCGGGTTCAATTCCCGCCTCAGGCGACTGACTGTGTGGAGTCTGCACGTTCTCCCCGTCTCTGCATGGGTTTCCTCCGGGTGCTCCGGTTTCCTCCCACAGGTGAATTGGCCATACTAAATTGCCCGTAGTGTTAGGTAAAGGGTAAATGTAGGGGTATGGGTGGGTTTCGCTTCGGCGGGTCGGTGTGTTTCTACACTGTAATCTAATCTAATCTAGAGCATGTGAATGGTCTCTCCCTGGTCATCAGCTTAGCCGAGCAAGTGAACCCCTTCCCACACTCAGGGCACCTGAAGGGCCTCTCCCCTGTGTGGACCCACTCATGCCTCTGCAGATTGCCCAGCTGACTGAATCCCTTCCCACACACGGAGCAGGTGAATGGCCTCTCCCCTGTGTGGACCCGCTGGTGCGCCAACAGGCCGGAGGAATTGCTGAAGGTCTTCCCGCACTCGGGACAGCTGAAGGGCTTCTCCCCAGAGTGGACTGACTGGTGGGCCAGCAGGCTGGAGGAGCAGTTAAAGCTCTTACTGCAGTCTGGGCAGGAGAACGGCCTCTCCCTGGTGTGGAGCTCCTGGTGCCTCATCAGGTTTGAGTAGCGGGTAAAGTCCTTCCCGCACTTGGGGCAGGAGAATGGCCTCTCCCCGGTGTGGACCCGCTGATGCTTCAGCAGGGCGGAGGAATCGGTGAAGGCCTTCCCACATTCGGGACAGCTGAAGGGCCTCTCGCCCGTGTGGACCCGCCAGTGGGGCAGCAGGTGGGAGGAGCGGGTAAATCCCTTCCCACACTCAGGGCAGGAGAATGGCCTTTCTCCGTTGTGGACCCATCGGTGGGCCCAGAGAGTAGATGCATGTGTAAAGCCCTTCCCACACTCAGGGCAGGAGAACGGCCTCTCCCCGGTGTGACTGCGTCGATGACTTTCCAGGGCAGATGGGACACGAAAGCCTTTCCCGCAGTCGCCACACTTCCATGGTTTTCCTATGGGCCAGGATTCCTCAGGTTTCTCCATGGCTGAAGCTTCAGCTGTACACAAACGCATGTAGAGCCCCTTGCCACCATGAACTCCTCTTTCCAGGCTGTATAAATGTTTCAGGTTCCACACTCAGTGTGCTGCAACACTGGGCTCTTTCATCTCACTGATGCTGAAAACGTACTGAAACAGGAACC
>NW_025214843.1:0-11112 GCF_004010195.1 Chiloscyllium plagiosum
GCTTTTGCCATTCATTCAATGAAAGAAACTGCATGTGTTCATTCAATGAAACAGACTGCACGTGTTCATTCAATGAGTAGAGCATTTCTCTTTTATTCAATGTCTCGAGGTTAATGCTTTCATTCAATTAAACGAAGTGCATTCATTCAATCATCGAATCACACTGCCATCTTTGAGTCAATGAATCAAACTGTATTAATCGATTCAATGAAACATACTTAACTCAGAGGCTTAGGGATCCAAGGTGCACTCATTCTTTCAATGAAACACACTGCACGTGTTAATTCAATATTAGAGACACTGCCATGCATTCAATTTATTCATTCAATGGAACAAGCTGATTCCATCAAACAAACTGCACACATTAATTCCATGAAACAAACGACACGTGTTAATTCAATGAGTCGAGTTTCTCTTCAATCATCGGCATGCAGTCATTCAATGAAACAGACTGCATGTTTTAATGAACGTTTATTCAATGTCTCGAGCTTAACGCTCAATGAATCAAACGTTATTTACGTAACTCATGTATTTACTGGATCAAACTGCACTCGTTTATTCCATGAAACAGAATGCACAAAATAACTCAATGAAAAGAGCTACTCTCATTCATTCAATGTCTTGTGCTTTACGCTTTAATGCAATGAAACAAACGGCATTCATTCATTGAATCAATTTTCTAATATTTTTCTAATCAAATGTAATTCATTGATTTAATAAAACAAACTTCACTCATTTATGGAGTGTTTTTAACAGTATTCTTTAATTCAATGAATCAATCTGCACGCGTTCATTCAATGAAACTAACTGCATGCATTCGTTCAATCAAACAGGCTGCACGTATTACTTCAATGAATAATACGTGCATTTATTCATTCAAGGTGTCATCCTAACGCTATCATACAACGAAAAAAACCGCATTCATTTAATCATTCATTGTTAAAATGAATCAAACCTAACTCACTTATTTAGTGAATAAAACTGCACTCATTCATTCAATGAAACAGGCTGCACGTGATAATTCCATGAGTGGAGCTACTCTTATTCATTCAATGTGGAAAGAATAGCACATTGATTCAAGGAAACAAACTACATTCCTTGAATCATTGAATCAAATTTCAATCATTGATTCAATGAATCAAACGTTATTCATTGTTTCAATGAAACAAACCGTAGCTCAATTGTTTAGTGAATCAAATTGCACTCGTTCATTCAATAAAACGGACTGCACGTGATAATTCAATGAGTAGAGCGAGTCTCATTCGTTCAATGACACAAGGTTAACACATTGATTCAATCGAACAAGCTGCACACATTTATTCCATGAAGTAAACTGCTTGTGTTAATTCGATGAGAAGAGCTTTTCTCTTCCATTCATTGTCTCGAGCTTAACGCTTTATTTCAGAGAAACAAACTGCATTCATGCATTCATTGAATCAAACTTCAACGATTCAAAGAATCAACGGTAATTCATTGATTAAATGAAACAAACTTCACTCATTTATGGAATGAATTTAACTGCACTCATTCAGTCAATCAATCAAACTGCAACATTCGTTCGATAAGAAACACCGCAAGTGCTAAATTAATGAATCGAGCTTTTGGCTTTCATTCAATGAAAGAAACTGCACGCGTTCATTCAATGAAACAAACTGCACTAGTTTATTCAATGAGTAGAGCTTTTCTCGTTTATTCAATGTCTCGAACTTAACGCTTTCATTCAATGAAAGCAACTGCATTCATTCAATCATTGAATCGAAGTGCAATCATTGAGTCCATGAAACGAACAGTATAAATCGATACAATCAAACAATCTGAAATCATTTACATAGTCAATCAAACTGCACCCATTCATTCAATCAAACATACTGCATGCATTCATTCAAACAAACGGCACTTGTTATTTTAATGAGTAGAGCTTAACTCACTCATTCTATGCGTCAAAGCTGATCTTATTCATTCAATGGAACAATCAGAATGTGTTAATTCAATGAGCAGCCCTTCATTCGTTCATTTAATGCCACAAGTTTAAGGCATTGATTCAAAGAAACAAACTGCACACACTCATTCAATGAAACAAACTGTGAGCATTCACTCAATGAAACAGACTGCACTTGTGAATTCAATAGCTTTTCTCTTTTAATCAATGTTTCGAGCTCAACACTTTCATTCAATGATTCATTGAATCAAACTGCAATCATTGAGCTAATCCATCAAACAGTATTAATCGATTCAATAAAATAAACGTACCTCATTTACTTCGTGAACCAAACTGCACCCATTCATTCAATGAAATACACTGCACGTCTTAATTCAAAGAGTAGAGTTCCAGCCGTTCATTCGATGCCTCGAGCAAAACGCATTTATTCAATGAAACAAACTGCGCGGATTCATTAAATGATACAGACTGCACGTCTTAATTCAATGTGTAGAGCTTCTCTCATTCATTCAATGTGTCAAGCTTAACGATTTCATTCAATGAAACAAATTGCATTCATTGAATCATTGAATCAAACTTCAATCATTGAATCAAACGTAGTGAATCAACCTGCACTAGTTCATTCAATGAAACAGACTGCACGAGATAATTTAATTAGTAGAGCTGGTTTCATTCGTTCAAAGACATAAGCTTAACGCATTGATTCAATCAGATAAACTGCACACATTTATTCCACGAAGCAAGCTGCTCGTTTTAATTCAATGAGTAGAGCTTTTGTCTTTCATTCAATGAAACAAACTACATTCAGTCAATCATTGAATCTGTATAGCTTCTGCTATTCATTCAATGCCACGAGCAAAACGCATTCATTCAATAAAACAAATTGCTCGCATTCATTCAATGACACAAACTGCACGTCGTAATTCAACGAGTTGAGCTTCTCATTCATTCAATGTGTCAAATTTAACGATTTCATTTAATGAAGCATTGAATCAAACTGCACTCAGTCATTCAACGAAACTGACTGCACGTGACAATTCAATGAGTTGAGCTAGTCTCATTCGTTCAATGGCACAAGCTTAATTCATTGATTCAATCAAACAAACTGCACACATTTATTCCATGAAGTAAACTGCTTGTGTTAATTCAATGAGTCGAGCTTTTCTCTTTCATTCTGTATGTCGATCTTAACGCAATAATTCAATGAAACAAACTGCATTCATTAAATCATTCAATGAAATTTCTATCATTGATTCAAAGAATCAAATGAAAATCATTGATTAAATGAAACAGACTTCACTTATTTATGGCGTGAATTTAACTGCAATCATTCATTCAGTGAATCTAACTGCAAACATTCATTTGATAAGAGTTGGTTTCATTGAATGTAAGCATTAAGTTCGATACTTTCAATAAACGAGAAATCATTGTATTAACACGTACAGTCATTGAATGCAGTTTGCTTCATCGAATGACTAACAAAAGCTCGATTCATTGGATTAGCACTTGCGGTGTTTCTTATTGAACAAATGTTTGCGGTTTGATTCATTGTATGAATGAATGCAGTAAAATTCACTCCATAAATGAGTGAAGTTTGTTTCATTAAATTGCATTTGATTCTTTGAATTAATGCGTTCAGCTCGAGACATTGAATGAAAGAGAAAAGCTCGACTCATTGATTTAACATTTGCAGTTTGTTTCATGGAATAAATGTGTGCAGTTTGTTTGATTGAATCAATGAGTTAAGCTTGTGCCATTGAACGAATGAGACTAGCTCAACTCATTGAATTATCACGTGCAGTCAGTTTCGTTGAATGACTGAGTGCAGTTTGATTCAATGCTTCATTAAATGAAATCGTTAAACTTGACACATTGAATGAATGAGAAGCTCAACTCATTGAATTACGACGTGCAGTTTGTATCATTGAATGAATGCGAGCAGTTTGCTTTATTGAATGAATACGTTTTGCTCGTGGCATTGAATACAGCTATACTCCTGTAGCAGTGTATCTCATTGAAAGATTGGGTGCAGTTTGATTCACGAAGTAAATGATTCAATGATAGAAATTTCATTGAATGATTTAATGAATGCAGTTTGTTTCATTGAATTAATGCGTTAAGCTCGAGACATTGAATGAAAGAGAAAAGCTCGACTCATTAAATTAACATTTGCAGTTTGTTTCATGGAATAAATGTGTGCAATTTGTTTGATTGAATCGATTAATACTGTTTGACTCATTGACTCAATGATTGCAGTTTGATTCAATGCTTGAATGAATGCAGATGGTTACATTGAATGAAAGCTTTACCCGAGACATTGAATAAACGAGAAAAGTTCTACTCATTGAATTAACACGTGCAGTCTGTCTCATTGAATACTGTTGAATAGAGTGAATGCTGTTTGGAAATGAGAGTTTACAAGCACCTACGTATACGACTAGATAGTGGTCCCACAGTATACTGTAAAATTGAAAAAAAAATTAACATTTGGCTATAAAATAGTTACCTGACTAGATTGCTGTATCGACAATAATTCGAATTTAACCAATCAGTTGAACTTGAAAACCACGATATTAAAGCAAAATCGAGTTTGAATTTATTGCTTTCAAGCATCCTACCAATGAGACAATCCGATATTGGGGATTTAAAAATTCAGGCATTTCGAAAATTCCAGATCAACCAAATGCCATCAAAGCACATGCAAGAATTTAGGAAACACTCTCTATCAAAGGTACCTTTTCAAGTGAAGCATATTCGCAGTAAAGAGAAATTCTTGGTAGTTTGATGAACAGAGAGAATTCTTGGTAATGTAGATGAGCAGAGAGATCTCGGTGTCCATGTACACAGATCCTTGAAAGTTGCCACCCAGGTTGACAGGGTTGTTAAGAAGCCATGCAGTGTTTTAGCTTATATTAATAGAGGGATCGAGTTCCAGAACCATGAGGTTATGCTACAGCTGTACAAAACTCTGGTGTGGCCGCACTTGGAGTATTGTGTACAGTTCTGGTCACCACATTATAAGAAGGATGTGGAAGCTTTGGAAAGTGTGCAGATGAGATTTAATCGGATGTTGCTTGGTATGGAGGGAAGGTCTTACAGCCTGAGGGACTTGAGGCTGTTCTCGTTGGAGAGAATAAGGTTGATAGGTGACTTAATAGAGACATATAAGATAATCAGAGGGTTAGATAGGGTGGACGGCGAGTTTGGTGACGGCGAGCACGAGGGGGCATAGCTTTAAATTGAAGGGTGATAGATATAGGACAGATATCAGAGGTAGTTTCTTTACTCAGAGAGTAGTAAGGCTGTGGAATGCTTTGCCTGCAACGATAGTAGATTCGCCAACTTTAAGCGTATTTAAGTCGTCATTGGACAACCATATGGACGTACATGGAATAGTGTAGGTTAGTTGGACTTCAGATTGGTACGATTCGTAGGCTCAACATCGAGGGCCGAAGGGCCTGTACTGCACTGTAATGTTCTATGTTCGATGCTCTAAGATGACCGAAGGAGATCTTCAGCGGGAAGGAGAAACCAAATACGACAGCGGCTGTGTGGTTTTCGAAGTTAAGTTGCCGTAATGTTGTAGTGTTGGAGCCAGGTAATAAACACTTCAGAGAAAGGGGGCTCCGAGTTGTGAAAGTTGTTAACTTTCAGAGTTAACAGAATAATTTTTTTTATGTTTGGGAGTCTCTGTCACTAATATTTTAACAGGTTACGAGGCGAGTTGACCCTCTCTAGGCGTTTAGTTTCAATTACCAGAAGGGCACAACGCTGTGTCTTCACAATTCCTATGTGTGTCCCAGTGTGTCTCTGTGTGGGGCAGGTCTGGCATTCTTTGTGGTAAAGTGCTGCAATGCCACCCTCTGCTGGCTTCCCCACGCGACTGCACAGGCAGTGGCAGAGGATGAAAACTAACAGGTATTCCGTCGGAGAGGGAGGGGGAGGGCAGGTGCTCACAAAACCATTCAGTCTGATTTCTTATCGATGTACTGATCAAAATATCTTTTAAACGTTGTAATTGTAGTTGCTTTCACCATTTATTCTGCAAGTGCATTGCTTACACAAGCCAACTTCTGTCTAAAATAATTGCCTTACATGACTTTTGTAAATCTTTCTCCTCTTACCTTAAAATATCCCTCAGTTTTGAATCTCTCACTCTAGGGAAAAGACATTCGTCCTTCAGCTTATCTGGGTCGAGATTAGAGTGGTGCTGGTAAAGCACAGCAGTTCAGGCAGCATCCGAGGAGCAGTAAAATCGACATTTCAGGCAAAAGCCCTTCATCAGGAATACCTTCAGCTTATATGTACCGCTCATGATTTTTAAAAACCTCTGTAATGTCATCCTCCAATCACATATTCTCCAGTGAGAAAAGTCCCAGCCAATCCAGCCTCTTCTAATTGCTCATTCTCTCCATTCCCAAGAACACATCCGTTGTCTCATCTGAACTCTCTACAGCTTAATAATATCAAGTTCAATAAAATTAAGTTGAATTGTCAAGGCCTTTTCTAAGGTTAGGGGAGTTCAGAACTAGAGGACATAGATTTGAGGTGAGAGGGGAAATATTTAAATATGACCTAAGGGGCAAATTTTTTCACTCAGAAGGTGGTGTGTGTATGGAATGAGCAGCCTGGGTGACCAGACTGGATACAGTATTCCAAGGAGGCCTCACCACAGTCCTGTACAACCTCAACACGACATCCAAATTCTGATACTTAAAGGTCTGATCAATGGAGAAAAGTGAAGAAATGTCTTTGGAACCATGCTATCTATATGTGATGAAACTGTTAAAGAGGCCTAGGTCTCTGTGCTACAACACTACCAAAGGCTCTACTTTTAATTGTATGGCCTTGCTCGTTTTAACAATTCCAATACCTCACATTAATAAAAGTTATACTCCGCCCACCACTCCTCAGCCCAGTGTGTCATATTACTGCCCCTCCACTCTCCCCCTTCGATTTTAAAACACCCTCCTCCACTCCAGGAGGCCTGCACACACGAGCCTTGATTTTCACAAGAGCCTGAGCTTGGTTTGTCTTGTGCAGCAGAGCGAGGAGGGACAGATTGTAGACACAGTCAGTGGGGAGGAGAGGCTGGACAGTAATCAGCTGCCTTGTATCATTTCATGGTTTTATGAAGAGGGCGCTACAAGCTAGAAGCTGGAAATAGTGATCGGTGTTTTGGGGCTAGAAATTGTGGTCTTTCGTCGTGTCTGGTGTTCAGTAATAAATATCAGTTGGAAGACCCTTCATAGTGCAGAGTGTGTCTGCAGGATTTCTTTCATTAATATTGTAGACTACAGATAATAGCGATTTCAGATGGAAATCATAACCAATCAATTAAATCTATTCATAGTTTATTTTGATGTCACAGCACATGCGCTGAACATCCTCCAGTCAAGACAAATACCTTGCATTTGTTCATCAATGAAAAATATTTTGTGTCGTTCAGTAATGCCAACCAGATTTTAATATATCCATATCGAGCTGAAAGCTGGCACTTAAAATATGGCCAAAATATGACTTAAAGTATGGTAGTGTAATGGGTCGTATCCCTGCTTCTGAGCCAGAACCTAGGATTTGATTCCAGTTCTGAACTTATGTGATAGTTTCCTTAACTCTGGACCAATAAGTCTGGTTTCAAGTCCTGCATTTTGCAGAGCTGTGACACAGCTTGTCAGAGAAGGCTGATGAACAAACACACAGGAGAATGATGTTACAGCGTTAGGGGCTTTTGTCGAGTAGTGGACAAGGACTAGGTACAAATCCCACAGAAGTATTTCATAGTACGTCTGAGCAAACTGGTTAAAATGTATTTAGAATTTTTACCTAACGGAGAAGGAAGAGGTGTCGGTATTGAATTTCAGAATTTAGACCCAGGATGACTGAAAACATAGTCATTCGTGTTGATTGGAGTCACATTTATCAGCAGTAGAGGTTTATAAAATCAAAAAGGCCATGGATAAGGTGTGTAGTCAAGATTTTTCTCCGGGGTAGGGGAGTCCAAAACTAGAAGGCATTGGTTGAAAGTGAGAAGGGAAAATTTATGATGACGCCTACTTTGCATCCTTCCATGAAGAGAATGGTGCATATATGAAAATGAGGTATCAGAGGAAGTGATGGAGGCTGGTGCAATTTCAAAATTTAAAAGCTATCTGGATGCTATAAGAACTGTCGAGTTTTCCAGATATTTTTGTTTTTGGTAAGAAAAAGATGCATACATTTTAACATAGGTATTCTGAATACATTAAACATCTTACTTTTAAATGACACAGGCACATATAAACATATCGTCAATTCAATTTTCTGATAAGGAAATAGCTCTGTGTATGACATCAGCAATGAGGCAAAGATACGGAGCAGGGAATATGATGGAGTCATACTTTGGACAATGTACAAGGAGATCTCTTATGATCCAGTTTGGGGTAGGAGAACATTAGTGTGTGATTCAACTCAGAGAGGAAGAAAATGTAATCTGTCCGGGAAGGAACTGCAATTGCATTCTCCCTCCTTCCTTGTTCCTCATCACAGCAATGTGTGCAAGCTAAAAAAAAACAACAAACTCCTCAGTCATCTTTATCACTGGTGGAGGATTCTGTACCAGAATTTATCGGAATCTCCTCACTGCCTAAAGCAAAGGGAATTCAGCCAAGTCCAACTGTTCCAGTATGAAATCCCATTCCTACCATCTTGTGGGAGCAGAATAACTTCAGAAATAGAACAACATTTTAAGCAATCTCTCAGTTTTTCCTTTTGTCGTGAATACATATTTCGGCAGAGATCTTTCAAGATAAATTGCCGTGGTTTTGTTTTGAGGTTTGTCATTGTGTACGCGTGTTATCTGCGTGATGCATTTGCGTGCATGCGTGTGTGTGCCAGTGTTGTTAGAAAGGGAAATATTGTTATATATTTGCAATATCCAAAGTCCCACACCCAGAGACCCCTTTGCGTCCTTGTCACGGTCAGTGTTTCATCCGATTGTTTTCAATAGCGAGGGAAACTGAGCTATCACCGAGGGTCTGTGCGACGGGCAGTAGATGTCCATCATCAGGTTATTTCCTTGACAATCTTTGACCTGTCACCATGCGGTTTCCCGGGTTCTGGATTCAATGTTGGGGAATTGCAGTCCCTTCCCTGACTGCACCCCCCGGTCCACGCACCACTGTCTGTCCTGCTGTTGGTACATGATATACTCAGAGATGGTAATGGGGCTTCATGAAACATTGGGAGAAAGTGAGGACTGCAGATGCTGGAGATCAGAGCAGAAAAATGTGTTGCTGGAAAAGCGCAGCAGGTCAGGCAGCAACCAAGGAGCAGGAGATTCGACGTTTCGGGCATAAGCCCGAAACATCGATTTTCCTGCTCCTTGGATGCTGCCTGACCTGCTGCGCTTTTCCAGCATCATATTTTTCAGATTCATGAAACATTACCCAGCAGGTCTGATTCTGTGAATGACGGTGTCAGAATGTTTCATGACGGTGAGTGTGGTGCTGGAAAAGCGCAGCTGTTCAGAAAGCATCCGAGGAGCAGAAGAGTCTACTTTTCGAGCAGAAACCCTTCATCAGGAATAAGCCTTCTTGGCCGTGGGGCTGAGAGATAAATGGGAGGGGGCTCGGGCTGCGGGTAAGTTAGCTGAGAATGTGAGCGGGAGATGGAGGTGGGAGGAGGTGATAGGCTAGAGAGTTGTGTGAAATGGAGAGATGAGAAAGGCAATGGGCAAGTCAAGGATTTCCCTGAAACATTCTGTATCCAACATTCTATCACTGACATTCCCGGAAAATTCTGCACCTAATATTCTATAACCAACATTCCCCAGAACATTCTGTACCCAACATTCTATAAATGACATTCCCTGGAACACTTTATCCCCACATTCTATAATCGACATTCCCTGGAACATTCTATCCCTGGCATTATTTTTGAATGGCCGGACATCAGTGAATTGAACAAACGATATGATCCCGAGGGAAGAGATCCCGTTCCAGGGAGAAGGAGATACTGTTCCGAAGACACCCTCAAGCAGTTAAAGGGGTGAATATATTTTCCCTCCGTTTACATTTCTTCACAATTTAATCGACCACAATTTAAACTAAAAGACAGAAATTTCCAAACTATATTTTTCTTCAGGAAACTAAGAGAGAATCCTTCAGCACAACAACATTTCCACACTCCTTATTAGAGACGGGAAAGTAGCGACGTTTGTCTGCTCTCGAGTGACCGGGTGTGTGGGAATATTCCAGAAAACATCTGTTCTTATGTATGTGTCACTGTATGTTTGGGGAGGGAGGGTCTCTTGTCTTTTCTGTCACATTTTTGTCAGTAATTCAGACCTTCCCATTTGTTATACCAGTTACAATTATTTTAATAAATCTCTGAGTAATGATGTATTTGAAAATCTCAGGCTGATGGATAGTGTGTTTAGAACATAGAACAAAGAACAATACAGCACAGAACAGACCCTTCGGCCCACGATGTTGTGCCGAACATTTGTCCTAGCTTAAGCACCCATCCATGTACCTATCCAATTGCCGCTTAAAGGTCACCAAAGATTCTGACTCTACCACTCCCACAGGCAGCGTATTCCATGCCCCCACCACTCTCTGGGTAAAGAACCCACCCCTGACATCTCCCCTATACCTTCCATCCTTCACCTTAAATTTATGTCCCCTTGTGACACTGTTGCACCCGGGGAAAAAGTTTCTGACTGTCTACTCTATCTATTCCTCTGATCATCTTATAAACCTCTATCAAGTCACCACTTATCCTTCACCGTTCCAACGAGAAAAGGCCTAGCGCTCTCAACCTATCCTCGTACGACCTATTCTCCATTCCAGGCAACATCCTGGTAAATCTTCTCTGCACCCACTCCAAAGCTTCCACATCTTTCCTAAAGTGAGGTGACCAGAACTGCACACAGTACTCCAAATGTGGCCTAACCAAAGTACTGTACAGTTGCAACATCACTTCACGACTCTGGAATTCAATGAACGCTAATACACCACAGGCCTTCTTACAAGCTCTATCCACCCGAGTGGCAACTTTCAAAGATCTATGAACATAGACCCCAAGATCCCGCTGTTCCTCCACCTCACTAAGAACCCTACCGTTAACCCTGTATTCCGAATTCTTATTTGTCTTTCCAAAATGGACAACCTCACACTTGGCAGGATTGAACT
>NW_025214843.1:17134-28496 GCF_004010195.1 Chiloscyllium plagiosum
TGACGACAGGGAGTAAGCAGGAGGGTGGGGAGTAGGCGGTGGAGTGAGCGTGATGGTGAGGGAGTGATTTGGAAATTGAGTGTGGTGATGGCGTAGTGTGCAGGGGAATGAGTGTGACGGTGGTCCAGTGTGTGGGATAGTGAACAGAATGGCAGGGAGTGTTGGTAGTGAGTGATTGTGATAGGGGTTATTAATCCATAGAGTGTGTGTGATGATGGGGAAGTGCCGTCGAGTGAGTGTGATGATGTGGGACTGTGCGGTGGAGTGAGATGAATGGTGGGGGAGTGTTTGGGGATGTGAGTGCGATGCTGTGGCAGAATGTGGGAGAGTGGGAGGGACAATGGTGAAGCATATGGAGGGGAGTGGGTCTGGGTTGGTCACTCTTCGGAGGGTCGGTGTGGACTTGTTGGGCCAAAGGGCCTGTAAGTAATTGAATCTAACCTAACGTTACCTAATCTAATCTAATCTAATCATATGGGGGAACGAAAGGGGAGTACATGGAGTAGTGAAAGCGACAGTGGGGGAGCGTGGAGGACTGAGCCTGATAGTAGTGGAGTGTGAGGGGAGTAAGTGTGAAGGTGGTGGAGTGAGAATTTAGGGAGCACGGCGGTGGGGTTGCATGCGTGGGAGTGATTGTGATGGTGTTGGAGTGAGGGGAACTGAACGTTTCGGTGGGGTTACGCGTATGGAAGTGAGAATCACCATGGAGGAGTGTTTCAGCGATGTATCAGTCTGTTGCTAACGTAAAAGACTGAGGGTAGCGCTGATTTGTACAACTTTATCCCACAGTGGGGTTATAGGGACACATTTCAATGTTTCTCTCAAGTCTGTGAGAAGAGGTACCATCCCACTGACTGTATCCATCACTATAATTTGTAAACTGTATAAATGTTCATTTAAAAATGCAGAGAGAACGGTATTCTTTTTTGTCTTTGTGTTGAAGAAGCTGAGCTGGAAAAGACAGACTCAGACCCAAGGCCTGGTCCTCAGGGAAGCGGAGTGCACCGGTCCTGGGCTCAGGATTTGGGTTGAACTCATTCAGTCCTTGCTTTCTACCCCTGTCTTATACACCCTACCAATTTCTCCAAAACTGTCTGTCTTGCACTGCCTCAACTTCCCAATCTCTGTCTCTACCAATTACCTCAAGCATGTGGTGTCTTGGCTTTCATTAACGGGGATTGAGTTTAAGAGCCACGAGATTTTGCTACAGCTCTACAAGTCCCTGGCGAGACCACACTTTGGAATATTGTTCTGATCGCCCTAATATAGGAAAGATACAGAGGCTTTGGAGAGGATGCAAAGAAGGTTTACCAGGATGTTTCCTGGACTGAAGGGTTTGCCTAATGAAGAAAGGTTGTAAAAGCTCAGACTTTCCTCTCTGGAGAGAAGGAGGAAGAGAGGAGACCTGATCGAGGTATACAAGATAATGAGAGGAATGGATAGAGTCAATAGCCAGAGACTTTGCCCTGGGGCATGATTGACGGGTACGGAAGGTAGGCCAACAGGTACGAAAGGTACTAGGCCAACAGAGTGGGTATGAGGTTACATGTCGTTTTACGATATTAGAGGAAAGGTATAGAGGAGACATCAGACGTAGGTTCTTTACGCAGAGAATTGTGAATGCATGGAATGCATTGCCAGCTGTGGTGGTAGAAGCAGAGTCATTAGGGACATTTAAGCGACTGCTGGACAGAAACATGGAGAGCAGTGAGTTGACGGGTGTGTAAGTTAAGTTCTTACATTTTACATTAGAATTAAACCTTGGCCCAACATCGTGTGTTGAAGGGACTGTTCTGTACTGTACTTTTCTATGTTCTATGTTCACTGTGTTTCCTTCCATCATGTTGGATTCAAAGGCAATTGCTAGGAGATCACAGCGGGGATGGAGACATAGGCTCCTGCTAGGGAAACATGACCGGGATGGAGACACAGACTGTTGCTGGGGAAAGCAATGGGGATGGAGACAGAGGCTGTTGCTAGGGGAACACAACGAGGATGGAGACAGAGGCTGTTGCTAGGGAACTTAACAGAGATAGAGACAGAGGCTGATGCTAAAATGGGGATTGCTCGGGAATCTGAGTAAGATGGTTTCACAGGCAGTTGCTCGGGGACCTGATTGGGATGGGTTCACAGGCTGTTGCTAAAAGAGCTGAGTGGGATGGTTCCACAGGCTGTTGCTCTTGGATCAGAATGGGGATTGGTTCACAGGCTGTTGCTAGGGAATCTGAGTAGGATAGTTTCACAGGCAGTTGCTAGCAGATCTGATTGGGATAGATTCACAGGCCGTTGCTGAGGGATCTGAGTGAGATATGTTCATAGGTTGTTGCAAGGGGATATGATTAGGATGGTTTCACAGGCCGTTGCTAGGCGAACAGAGTCGGAAGTAGTTCACAAACTGTTGCGAGGGTACCTGAGTGAGATGAGTATACAGGCTGTTGCAAGTGGAAGTAAGTGGGGAAGGGTTCACAGCCAGTTGCTCGGGGAAAGTGGAATGGATGGGGTCACAGGTAATTGCTCGGAGAGCAGAGTGGGGATGGTTTCATAGACCTGCTAGGGAAACCGAATGAAGCTGGCAACACAGGCTTATGCTCGGAGAACTGTCGTGAGAAAGGGTTCACATGCTGTTACTAGGCCAACAGAGTGGGTATGTGGTTACATGTCGTTGATGGGGTTGGATTTACTGGTTGCTGCCATGGGAGCAGAATAAGGATGGGTAAACAGGCGGTTGCTATGAGAACAGTCGGGCCTATGGGTTCACAGTCTGTTCCTAGGGCAACAGAGTAGGGTTAGGGTCATAGGGCGTTGATGGCTGAGCAGAGCGAGGATGGGTTCACAGGTTGTTGCTTTTGGAAAAAATGGAGAGTGGGGTCAAAGGCAGTTTCGAGGAGAACACAGCGGGGTCACAGATGATCACTGAAGAAAAAGGCGCGGGGATTGCCACACAGGTCGTTGGGAGGGGAACAGAGCGGCGATTGTTTTCCAGGTCACTGCTAGAACAGAGTCTGGAAGAGTTCACAGGTCGTTATTAGGGGTACAGTTGGGGTGATGGGATCACGTGCCTTTTTTTGGACAACAGAGTGCAGATGGATCGTTCATGGCAAAAACAGAGTGGGGATGTGCTCACATGGTATTGCGAGAAGAAAAGCTTGGAATGTGTTCAGAGACATTTTTAAGACAGAGTGTGGATGGGGTGAGAGGTCATTGAAAGGGGGACACAGTGAAGATGGAGTTACAGACGGTTGCTCGGAGAACCGAGTGGAGATGTGTTCACAGGGCATTGCTGGGAGAGCAGAGTGAGAATGGTTTCACAGGCTGTTACTCTGGGATATGTGGATGTGTTCTCAATAGTTGCTCGGAGAAAAGAGGGAGTAATGGGTTCCCAGGTATGCGCTTTGAGAACAGTCGGGGAGATAAGATCACAGGCCATTGCAAGGACAACAGAGTTGGGTGTGTTCTCAGGCCATTGTGACGAAAAGAGCGGAGATGTGATCACAGGAAGTTGTTAGGAGAATATGGCGGGGATGGGGCCACAGGCAGTTGCCAGGAGAGCAGAGTGGGGTTGGAATCACAGTCTGTTGCGAGGCACACCGAGTGGGGATTGTGTCACAGGTTGTTGCTAGGGGAACAGAGCAATGATAGGTTTCCAGGCTGTTGGTAGGAGACCATCGGGAGGATGGGGTGACAGGGCATTGTTGGCATAACAGTGTGGGGATGTGTTCACAGGCCCTTCATAGCGATACAGTGTGAGAATTGATTCACAGGCTGTTGATATATGGAGCAGATTGAGAATGAGTTCACAGGCTGTTGCTCGGAGAGCAGAGTGGGAATGGGTTCACAGTCTGATGCTAGGGAACAAAGTTATGATGGTTTCACAGGTTGCTGTTACCGGGACAGAATGGAAATGGGTTCACAGGCTGATGGTAGGATAACAGAGTGTGGATGGTACCAAAGACTGTTACTATGGGAACTGAGCATGGATGGGATCACAGGTCATTGATAGGGGCACAGACCGTTGCTAGCAGAACAGAGTGGAATGGAGTTCCAGGTTGTTGCTGGAAGAACAGAGTAGGGCCGGATTCAAAGGCCATTGCTCGGGGAGCAGAGATGGATGCGTTCACAAACAGTTGATAGGACCACAGAGTGGGGATGGAGTTACAGGTCGTTGATGGGAGACCGAGTGGGATTGGGTACACAGGCCATCTCTAATGAGAACAGCGTCGGGATGGGTTCGCAGAAAAATGCGAGGGGAACAGAGTGGGGATTCAGTCGTAGGTCGTTGCTAGGCGCACAGACAAATGATGGGGTTACAAGCCATTGCTATCAGAACAGAGTGGAATGGGGTCACAGGTCGTTGCTAGTTGAAAAGAATGATGATGCGTTGACAGTCTGTTGCTACTTGAAAACAGAACGGAATGGGGATGGGGTCAGATGGTGTTCCGAGGGAAACAGAGTGGGGCTTGTGTCACAGGGCATTGTTTGGGGAATAGAGCGAGGGTGAGGTTACAGACCGCTGCTGGGAGAACAGACTGAGTACGGGTTCACAGGCAGTTGCTAGGGAACAATGCAGAGATTGGGCCGCAGGCAGTTGCCAGGAGAACACCACGGGAATGGGGTCACAGGCAGTTGCGAGGGAAGCAGCGCGGGTTTGAGTAAAGGGTCAACAGAGTGGGGATGCAGTCATAGACAGTTTCTCTGACAGCAGAGTGGGAATGGGATTGCAGCTCGTTGAGGTGAGAACAAACTGTGGTTCGTTTCACAGCCTTTGCTCGGGGAACAGAATGTGGATGGGTTCACAGGCCATTGATAGGGGAAGAGAGTGTGAATGGGCTCACAGGTAGTTGCTGGGAGAACACATGGAGTTGGATTGACAGGCAGTTGACAGGAGTACAGAGTGAGTCTGGCTTATAGGCAGTTACTAGGGAAACAGATTGAGAATGGATAGACATGTTCAGTCCCCCCAACAACCCCCATGTCACAGTCACTCGCCTGCACACACCTACATTGTTCCAATCACTGTCACCCGCACATGCCACAACCATGCTCACACCCCCACACACTCCCCCACTGTCATGCTTACTTCCCTGCACACTCCCTCATGGTCACTCTACCTCCCCCGCATATGCACATGCACTGATGCACTCATTTCTCACTCTCACCTCATGTGACACTGTCCAGACCATTCCCCACCATCGTGCTCACTCCTCTGCACACTCCCCCACCGTCACACTTATTCTCCCGCGCGCTCCGTCATCACACTCACTGCCCTGCAATCTGCCCCATTCTCACGCTCACTCCCTGATACATACCTCCACCGTCCTGTTTACTGCCCTTCACACTTCCCCATCGTCACTCTCACTTCCTGCACACTCCCCCACAGTCACTCTGTCCCACCACACGTGCGAACGTCTGGCTCACGCTTGCGAACACTCCCACATGCAATGGAATAGACTGTTTATATGGGAGGAGGAAAGATAGAGAGACAGAGAAACAGTGTGAGAGTGGGAGGCAGGTATAGAGGGAGAGGTACAAAACCGAGGGATGAATTCTGCCAAAACACAGATCAGCGTTGGGGACCCGGAGATGAGGGCAGAGGGACATAAACACAACCGCTGAGCTCAGTCCCTGTCCCCTCTCCTTCCCTGAGGACCAGGACTTGGGGCTGAGTCTGTCTCTCTCCAGCTCAGCTTCTTCAACACAAAGAGAAACAACAATATGGTTTACACTGCAGCTCGGCACTTTTGAATGAGCAGTTTTATTGTTTACGACTTGATGTGATGGATACAGTCAGTGTGATAGTGCATTTTCTCACTGGCCCCTGAGTTGTGAGAAATATTGAAATGTGTTCCTGTAACCTCGCTGTACGATAAGATTGGACAAACCAGCACTACCCTCACTCTGTTACCATAGCGACACGCTGCTTCATGGCTGAAACACTGAACTAAAATGAGAAAATCCTGAATGGATTGATTAATGAGTGAATTGGATTGATTGATGTACTTGGGTAAAGAGATATTTCAAAACATTCTTCAGCTGCTTTCTAAACTTAGTTTGGATCACGGCATAAATCACGGTGTTTGTGCAGCAACTGAGGAGCTGTAGCATGAAGCCCAATTCCTGCACAAAGAAATCGTGATACACAGACTCAATCTCCCACATCCGTCTGATTATAGAAAACACCATTAACGTTGACCATAACAGGACGAAATTGGCCGAGATCCCAAACATTAAAATTATGGATTTTTTTTCGATTTCTCATCTCTGTGTCAGACTGAGTGTCCCCGTTGGTGTGAGGGCGGAGTCTCCTGCGGGCTCTGCTGGTCACTAAAATGTGTCTGACGGTGAAAACATTGAGCAGCAGAATCAGAGGAAATGGGAGAGCCGGGGTTAGAATTTGGTGGAGGGACTCGATTGTGACCCAGACACGGGACAAAGAAATAGCAATTGCTGCATTACAAAACCAGGGGATACCCAGGTAATACCGAGCATCGAGCATAAAATACCAGAAAATTTTCTTTAAGCAGCTCAGTACAGTCACTGCTCCCAGAACCACAGCTGCAGTTTTCTCACTGCAATATTTACTTCTCAGCTTCTGGCAACAAATGGCCACAAACCGATCAAAGGTGAAAGTGACGGTGAACCAGACAGAACAATCAGTGGCTGCATAAAGCAGGACGGCGTGGATATTACACACGCAGAGGAAATTCAAAAAATAAAGCTGTTCCTGATAAACAATGAGAATATGTCTCAGTATCAGGTCGAGGATAATGACCAGTAGATCCACCGCTGCCATGGCTCCAAGGTAACGTCTGACACATAGAGACAATCCACAATCTTTATAAAGCACAACGTAGATCGTTACTATGTTAACTGTGAGGAAGGAAAACAAACACACTATCCATCAGCTTGAGATTTTCAAATACATCATTACTCAGAGATTTATTAAAATAATTGGAGCTGGTATAACAAATGGGAAGGTCTGAATTACTGACAAAAATGTGACAAAAAGACAAGAGACCCTCCCTCCCCAAACACACAGTGACACATACATAAGAACAGATGTTTTCTCGAATATTCCCACACACTCGGTCACTCGAGAGCACGCAAAGGTGTGCTCACTTTCCCATCCCTAATACGGAGGGTGGAAAAGGTGCTGTCGTAAAGGATTCTCTCCCAGTTTCCTGAAGACAAATATAGTTTGGAAATTTCTGTCTTTTAGTCTAAATTATGGTCGATTCTGTGCTGTGAAGAAATGTAAACGGAGGGAAAATATATTCACCCCTTTAACTGCGTGAGGGAGTCTTCAGAACAATGTGTAAACCTGGAGCAGTTATTCTCTCAGCTTTTCGAGTGGTCTCCACCGCCCCAGTACATTACTCAGTAACATTTTGTTAGATCACTACCCAGCGTAGGGAGATTTGGAGCCAATGCTGGAAGTTATAGGATGTCCAGCTCCCATCCATTTACAGCTCCATTTCTCCATTATGGCAATGAAACTCACTGCTGGAGAATGATGCCGGGAGATTTAGTTTAAATGCCAACAATTGGGAGGGGTTTGCGAAATAGAGAGGGGGAGACTGAGATACAGCGTCATGGAAAGATGCGTCCATAGGTTTCAGAATGGTGTAATGCAGACTCATCGATAGCATCCTGGAACAGGACCCAGTGTTTCCAGGAATGATGGGTGAATGGGATATTGGTGTGAGTTCAGATGATGGAGAGTATTGGATGAGTATTTCTTCTGCGGCTTTATAACAAGGAGTGGTTTAAGCAAAGTCTACAAATCATTGGGCTGAATCTAACAATAATTTGTCTCAGTGACATTTTCACTGAGTGTGACAGAGGGATCGTCTGCACGAGGTTGAGCTAATTTCCTGGTGTTATCTTATCGAACTCACTTCATTAGCTACCACCCCACCCCATGGTGTCCCTCTCATTCAATGCCAGCCCGATTCTCCCACCCATCATTGCTGCAGGTACTTACTGCAGCCTCTGGGTATTTCGTGATCCCTGACACTTTATAAGGCCAATGGAAGCTAGGTTGAGCTTTCTCAGTTCGGAGCGGCCCTGCACAGTTTCTCTTGAGCATGGCAAAAAGTGGCAATTACACCATGGTTTGTAAACAGGGGCACGGAGGTCCTGGTGGATGGGCTTGTATAGAGGAGGACCATTCAGTTCCCAGGTGGACCACATCACCAGATCCACCGAGCATGGTCTGAGCTCACCACCCAGCTCAGTGATGTATCTGAGGACTGAGGAAATGTCCAGCAATACAGGACAAGCATCAATAACCTTCCCCGCTCTGCCAGGACAAGTCTCACCGTATTCTCTCTGCTCCCTCACACTCACTGTATATCTGTTATAGCACCCAACAAGGCTCATGCTCCACCAATCTCACTACAGCATGCAATACTTTCGTTTTCGCTCTCTCTCTCGCTCTCTCCTTCCACTTTTCACCCTACATTAAGAACACAGCATGGATACAGCACTGTCGACTGACTCCTCCCAGACACATCACAAACACCAGCACTAACAGGAGGGTCAAGCACTCCCACCATCCCTTTCTCCCATTCCAGGAGAAGTAGCCTTGAATAGGACAGAAAGGGGCAAGCTGGTGGTGGAGTGGCCGACATCCGTTCCCTCACCAACCTCCACCCGTCATGTGGGGAGGACCCTGGTACGAGCCAGAGAAAGACTGGGACGCCTATGGTGAAGATTCTGAAACATCTACATCACACCAACCGACAAAGGAGCAATGTTCATGGAAGGGTACTTCTCACTTTAAACCCACTGGCAATTTAATTTCCCCCAGTCCAACTTAGGTGCCGTCGCCCTGATATAATTTCTCTTTTAAGTCGAGCTCGTACGAATGGAATCTCCATGGTCTCGATGGGCAGGAGGATGGGCTCACAACACATCGTCTCCACCACCTCCCAGGAAGGGAGAATGGAGACGCCTTCCTGCACCGCTTTCTGTAAAGAGCTCAGATACTGACATTAATCTGTGATATTTACTTCTCTCCCCATCTGCCCCGACATCTTCACCTGCACTCCCTTTATAAAGGGACAGCCTGTTATACATTGTCTTTCAATGTTCTTCCTACCAAAATGTATCACCTCACTCTGCTCTACACTGATCCCCACCTGCCATAAACCTGAAGACTACACTAACTTGGTACTGTCCTTTTGGAGTTCCACACTGTCTTCCACACACTTTACAATTTCTTCAGGTTTGGTGCCATCTACAAAAGAAGCTCTATCATGGCATTATTTCAACGAACTACATCCGACTGCAACACCCAAGAACTACAAACAGCAGAAGAAAAATATCAATACAATGTTCTCAAGAAAAACACATATCCAATCGACACAATCCGCCAATTCCTCAGAAATGAAAAAGCAGAAACAACGCAATGAAAAAACTATAGCCACATTACCTTAAACCAAAGACACATCAGAAATGACTACTCAGACGCCATGGCACCGTGGTCGTCCATAAACCTACCAACACCCTTAAACAGCGGCTAATGAACCTGAAGGATTAATTAGATACCAGCAGCAAAACTAACGTCATTTACAAGATACCACCCAAGAATTGTAAACAAACATTTCATTCGACAAACTAGCAGAAAAGTTACATGAATACCAACTGGCCACCAAAAGACATGACCCACTTATCACTCGTTTCCATACATACAGACCAAAAAGGGCACCACTTTACTGGGACAACACACACATCCTAGACAGACGAAGCAAAGACATGCATGAGAATTCCTCGAGGCATGTCATTCTAACCAGAACTCCATCAAAAAACACAATGATTTAGATCCCATCTACCTTCCCTTATACAAAAGGGACATCATCCACCTTAAGAAACCAAGACCTATAAATAGAGAGGCGGGACATAGTGCTTCACCGGAGTCTCTCAGTGATGATGCTACCTAGTCATGGTGATGAAACAGCTGAAAACAAACGTTCAAACTCAGCGAGCTAACTCACATACTTATCATCAACCTGAGCTACAAATCTGCCGAGAAATTGGTAGCATTGAGATTGTCATCGAGTGAAAATCCACATGGAACAACAGTAATCCTACCACGCTTACTAGTGTGAGCAAGTGAAATACTGACATAGTCCCAAGGAGCGAGTTAAATAACGTCATGCTGTCAACGGAGCAACAGAAGTCGTTACACACATCAGGCAGGGTTAATGAGATAAGGACAAACCACGGAGCAAGAGAAATACTGATAGACTCCACTTATCTATATTCATCAACGTATTAATGTTATGAAGTTGAAGACGTGTTCTCTACCTTGAAGAAAGAGTGAATGCTGTTTGGAAATGAGAGTTTACAAGCACCTACGTATACGACTAGATGGTGGTCCCACATTATACTGTGAAATTGAAAAAAAAATGTAAAGTTTGGCTGTAAAATAGTTACCTGAGTTGCTTGCTGTTTTGACAATTCGAATTTAAACAATCAGTTTAACTTGTAAACCACGATACTAAAACAAAATCGAGTTTGAATTTATTGCTTTCCAGCATCCTAGCAATGAGACAATCCGATATTGGGGATTTAAAAATTCAGGCATTTTGAAAATTCCAGATTGAGCAAATGCCATCAAAGGACATCCAAGAAATTAGGAAACACTCTCTATCAAAGGTACCTTTCAAATGAAACATATTCGCAGTAAAGAGAAATTCTTGGTAGTGTCTCTCTCTCTCTTTCTGCCTGTCCGTCTGTGTGTGTGTTTCTCTCTCCGCCGATCTCTCTCTCTCTCTACCTATCTATCTCTGGCTCCCGTCTCTCCCTCTCTCTCTCTGTCTCCCTCTCTCTCCACCTGTCTGCCCTTCTATCTCTGTTGCACTCTCTGCCTGCCTGACTCTCTCCCTCTCTCACTCACTGCCTGCCACTCTACGACTGTCTCTCTCTCTTGTTTTCTCTCTCTCACTCACGCCATCCCGGCATCTCTCTGTCTCTCTCTCCTACGACCTATCTAACTCGCTCTCCTCGCTGCATGTCTCTCTCTATCTCTCTCTCCAAGTCCCTCTCTCTCTGTTCGCCCCTCTCTCTCTGTTCGCCCCTCTCTCTCTCTCTCTCTCTGCCTCCTGTCTGGAACTTCTCTCTAACTCTCTGTCTCTATCTGCCTCTCTATCTCTACTCCTGTCTGCCTGTCTTTCTCTTTCTCGTCCTCTGCCAACTATCGCTCTCTCCCTGCTTGTCTCCCTCTCCGCTCTCTCTGCCTGTCTCTCTCACTGCCTGTCTCCCCCGTCTGTGGTCTTTCTGTCTGTCTCTCTCTCGCTCTGTCTCTCTCCACCCGCCTCTCTCTCTCTCTCTTTCTCTGTTGTCCTGCCTAACTCCTCTC
>NW_025214843.1:45102-52678 GCF_004010195.1 Chiloscyllium plagiosum
AGCTTTCAAATTTCAAAAGTCATTCTGACAATATTGCATCCATTCAATGTTTCTGCCTTTCTTCAACAAATTTATGAAAGGTGCATCAACAGCTCTGATGTTAGAGACAAATGTGCAATAAAATCAACTCATGCCCGCATTACACAAAATTTCACATTTTGCTTCAGGCACGAGAATCCAAATTTATCTTAGTTTCAGTCTTTTTTTCGGCCTCATCCCACATTACGGCCCAAGCAAGTCATTTTTGCTTTAACAAAGCCAATCTTGGCCAGGATTAGAACCAAATTGGTTTGTTGTATTCAGTCGAACAGTTCAGTCAAGTGATGGAAATGTTCTGGCCAGATTTGGCTAAAAGCAACCAAATCACCGATACAAGCAACTCAGTAACATCTGCCTTCAATTACTTTATTGGCTAATCTTTGAAACATTGCTGGCATATTTTTCATTGTAAGTGACAAGACTTTGCATTATTAAAGTTGTTATTTCTTTGGCTCTATCAGTAAATAGAACAAGCCAATATTCTTTCAGCAAATCAATTTTTGTCACAAATTATGTTTCCAGTTTGTCCAATGAAGTCCTCCAGTCTCAAAGCTGCCATTATTACACCTTTGACTTTGAGACTCACTTAATTTCAGCACCATCACAACAACTAAAACTCCTGCTTCTATGATTTAGTTCAGTGAAGCTATTGTCCATCATGAATTAAATTTCTTCCCTCACAAGAGCTACTTTCTCTGGATTGAGCCTGTTTGCTAGAAGGCAAATTTTGAAGTTTCAACTTTGATTGTCCAATCTTTCAGACATTTAATTCCCTATTTCTTTCACTACTTTAAGTACACTTTCCTCTAAACTATCATGACTATCATGATATCTTTTAAAAATATTAATGTGACACATTCACTGATTCTTTCTTCTCTCTGGAGTACTCACTATAATTTGAGGTTTTATTTGATTTGATAAAGTTCAGTGAACCTTTAACGGAACTCCAGAGACAGATAATAATACTAACACCTTGTCTCAGACAATAAAGGTTCAAACTTTGTACTTTACTCCCGCTCTAGTTTTCATCCTTTGTTGAGCACCATTCAAACACTGTTTGTCACTTACATTAGTCAGTTTCTCTAAGAAACTTGAAACATAGCATTGCAATGTTACCTTTGGGCCTTAGTTTAGCAATTTTTCTTTTAATTACTGTAGGTAGCCCTCTCACCCCATATCCATATATTATTTAGAGTCAGAGATTCCTACAGCAGGGAAACAGACTTTTCAGTCCAACTCATCCACACCAACCAGACATACCAATCTGACCGAGTCCCATTTGCCAGCATTTGGCCCACATCCATCTAAACCCTTCTTATGCCCATCCAGATGGATTTTAATAGTTGTAATTCCACCACTTCCTCTGTCAGCTCGTTCCATATACACACTACACCCTCTGCTTGGAAAAGGTGCCTTTCAGGTCCTTTTTAAATCTTTCCACTCTCATCTTAACCCTACACTAATCTAGTTTTGGATTCCTCCACCCTAAGAAAAAAATGTTGGCTATACATGCCCTTCATGATTTTATAAACCTCTATAAGGTCACCCTCAGCTTCTGATGCTCCAGGGAAACCCCTAGCCTATTCAGCCTTTCCCGATAGTTCAAACCCTCCAGCCCTGGAAACATCCTTGAAAGCCTTTCTGCACCCTCTCATATTGAACAAAATTCATCCTTTACAAACAGAATTGCATCAAAATGGCTGCACTATGATGCCCCAACTCCCACACTCATTGTTCTGACCAATGAAGGCAAGTGTGCCAAACGTCTTCGTTACCACCCTGTCTACCTGTGACTTCACCTTCAAGGAACTATGCACTTGCAGCTCTAGATCTCTTTGTTTGGCAACACTCCCCAGGGACCTACCATTAACTGTATTAGTCCTGCCCTAGTTTGCCTTAACCACTTCACATTTATCTAAATTAAACTCCATCTACCACTCCTCAGCTCATTGGTCAATCTGATCAAGGAACCATTGTAGTCTGAGATAATCTTCTTCATTGTCCACTACACCATCTATTTTGGTGTCATCTGAAAACTTACCAGCCATACCTCCTATATTTGTATCCAAATTATTTATATGAATGATGAAACACAGAATATAGGACAAATCCTGTAGACTCAGTAGAAGCATTTGATTTGTAGATAGATTTTATTCCAGTCATACAAACATCTTTGGTAATTGCCTTTAATTATTGTATTCAAAGTTTTGTCCTAGCTTTCCAATGCACCTTGAAATGTGAGTGATGAGCTAGAAATGTAAATTAGCTTATTCCCAAACTAGTCATCATTTATTTGAATATTTATGACATAATATTTGAACCTTGATACGATTATATTTCTTTGGGTAATCCATAACTTGTAAGACATTGTACTAACTTGCCCATTACTAGTTTTGCAGCTTTCTTTTTGCTAAAGACAGTGCTTCAGGAAATCTCATGGAAACATCCATAATTGTTAAATATTCTGATTCCTAATTCTGGTTTTATGTATGTGTCCTACACAATCTATTAATGCAATTCTGTTCTTTAAATTGATATTGAAATCAAAACACAAGTTTACACAGAAGGGTTGGTGTTCTCTTAAGATTCTTTTCATTTGATATTTGTTAACTATTGCCTAAATATATACATTACAATGGTATTTTTTCCAACGGTCAAATAAGGTGATTAGTTCTGCACAGAAGACTACACGGAGTTATGTTTTTGTTTGACAATTCTGCATTGCATTTTCAGGGAATTCTTTTCTATTCAAATGAGTCACATGCAGTTTTTTATTAGTCATGTTGATAAAGGGAAATCAAATTAAGCAGGCTACTACATATGTAAATATAATGGGGACTGATATGTATCTATTAGTTTCAGATGAATGTGCATTTTTGGCTGACTTGTGTTAAAGACATCAGCTCTGGAAATTCCAGAGTAAATGACCTCAAAACATATCTGGAAACTTACAAGTATGTAAGCCATGCTGTGGCCTCGAAAATGCAACAGTCAATAACAGTTTGTTTTAGCTCAGATTAGTAGACTTTAGGTCAGAAAGCTACAACTGCTTAACATTTTGCCAAGTCATTGCAGAACATGGATTATCAATTGCATTTGCAGGTCAGTTCACAAAACTCATAAAGCTGATGTTTCCTGATCCAAACATTGCAGAAAAGCTTTCCTGCGGGAAACAAAAAGAACACTACAATAATAAAAGCTCTTGCCAACTGCTATTTGAATGAGTATTAACTCGTACCAAAACAAGCCCTTTTGTTTAAATGGTGGGTGAGAATAATGATACTTTCAGAGACATGGAGGTTTGCCTTGCCATTATGCACTCTCAACATACATGCTATGAAAACCAACTTTTTGGTCATAAAAATATATTGAGTCGCAAATGCAGAAAACGTGTTTAGTGTAAGAAATTTTGTTTTTGCTAAGCACCACTTTTTCTTGAGAAAATGTTATTGGTTTCTCTTCTGATTCTATCTTTTTAATTCTGTAAACTGTTTTCTGATAACTTCAATACAATTGTTGTAAATAGCTCTGTTACAAAGCAAGCAATTATTAAATTAATGCTTGTTACAAAATAATTCTCTATTAAGGTTTACAAGTCATATGTCGATCTATTTTGATTTTTTTTCTTGAAAAAATGAAGCAACTTCTGATTTATAAACAAAATCTCTTGCTTTTACCTCTTGGTTTATGAGCCATTGGATTGGCATTACTGTTGTCATACGTCTTCTGAACCAACAATCCAGTGTGACTTCTGTGTTTGATCCTACTCAACACAAGTCTTTGTCTTTCCAAACATTAATTCAGAGGGAGCCTTGGCAACATTACTCCAAAAATACTTTGTTGGTTGAAAAGTCCAGTTTGGAGAATTCCACAGTTGTAAAAGGTGCTATATAAATACAATCTTTTTTTCAATCTGTCACATGTTTTACTTGTTCTTTCTGGTTCAGTGGCAATATTTCAAGAAATTTACAAGCTAAACTGAAATAAAATATAAACTTTGACAATAGGACAACTTCTTTGAAATAATCAGTTAACTTAAATGTGACATTAGTCAACAACAACAGATAGGTAGAATAGTACATGTTCTTTGAAATTCTGTAGGTTATTTCACAGCAAAACTGTCAATATTGTGTTTTATATTTTTTTTGTTAAATATTACAAAACAAAAATAATTTAAAAAGTTTAGAAGTGCTTTGTTATAACTGTTTCCAATTCTACACTACAGCTACTTATCCTTACAGATTTTCATAACATTGTGTTATGCAATTCTCATCTAAAATTCCATTCTGAATTCTAATGACACCTTTTCAAGAAATGCTTCATTTAAAAATATCACTACCCATCAACTTTTCTTCTTAAAAATAAAACAATCGCAGGAACGATATATTTTCATTAAGTAAATAAAAATGAGAGTTCCAAAAATGAGTGTGATAAAGCTCTGTGTACACTTGTAGATTGTGATATCTATTGCATTATGTTCTTTGAGCTATTCAACCTTGACTTTATATTGAAACATGATATCACTTTCTGGCTGCATCAGTCCAAATCCATATCTGCTTGTGTTAAAGGCTGGAACTTCTGTCTTTGGATCAGTAAGTTGAAATTCAAAACAATTTAACATTACCGAAACAAACCTATAAAACAAAATATACAAAAATTTCAATTACTTTGCTAGGTGAATGATAAGCTGCTGTGTACATAGTTTGAAGTATTGCTCTGATACAGAAAGCTGGACTTTTGTGAAGGAGATGGGCATCAAGAGTTGAGAGAATTCCTGACTGGGAAATCACATCTTCTTTAAGGAAGGTGCCACCCTCCATCATTTCATTTCAGGGAGGATGGAATGGGGAAGAGTCAGGTCCACTGCTTCTGCTGGCAGATCTGAGATGGTGACAGACATGGGTGGATGGCGAGGCTGGGTAGCTGGAAAGCCTATCACTTTATATTCTTTCATGGATGTGGGCTTTGTTGTTCATCCCTAACTGCCCTTGAGAATGTACTAGTGAGCCACCTTCTTGAACTGCTGCAATCTATCTGATATAGGTACACTCAAGGCGCAGTTGGGAAGGTATTGCAAGATTTTGATCCGGCAACAGTAAAGGAATGGACATTATAGTTCTGTATCAGGATGGCGTCTGGCTTGGAGGATAACTTACAGGTGGAGTGTTCCCATATGTCTTCTGTCCTTGATCTGGTGCGTGCATTGTGTACACAGCACACACTACTGCCATTATGTCATTGGTGGTGGAAGTGAAGGTTTGGGGTAAAGGGTTAGGTTCTGATCAAGTAGGTTACCTTGTTCTCAGTGGCATCAAGCTTCCTGAAAGCTGTTGGAGCAAACTGATCCAGGTAAACGGAGAGTATTCCATCATACTCCTGAGATGCTTCTTGTAGATGGTGGAAAAGATTAAGGGAATCAGGAGACGTATTACTAGCTGTAGAATTTTCAGTTGCTAACCTGCTATTGTAACTACAGTATCTATACTGCTGGTCCAGTTCAGTTTTCGGTCAATAACAACCTCTGGGAGGTAACAGTGCAAGTAACACCATTGAGTGTCAAAGGGACATTGTTTTCTTAAATCTCGATGGAGGTGGACATTGTATGGCATGAATATTTCATGTCAGCTATTAACCCAAGTCTTAAGGTTGTCCAGATCTTACTGCATATGGACATAGAATATTTTGGAATCTGAGGAGTTGTAAATAGTTATTGAATTTACTGCAACAATCTGAATATCTCAACTTCTAACCTTACAGATCATTGAAGCTGCTGAAGCAGGTTCAATGTCTATATGTTTATTCATTCAAAATTGAGAGGTGTGAAGTGAATTCAAGCATTTTCACATTAATGATACGAATGGCTGTGATTGATCAATAGTATTATCAGATGATAAGAGAGGAAGTACTTTACAAAAAGAATTTGAGTGTATTTGTTTTGAGTTTTCACTCAATGCCTGGGTTCCTCAATGGGTCATGAATTCTCTGAGGTGCTGTGAACCACATCTCCTAACAGAACAGTCACAGCTCCATCAAAACGCAGGTGGAGTATATTTGAATTGCCCAGTTCTATAATGGACTTGGCAACAGTGGGAATGCTATGTGCAGGCTGACCACTCACACCTTTAAGCTGTGCTGGTAAATGCTACCCAAAATGGAAACAGATGTAAGAATCCTGGGCTTCTTATGTTTCAGCTGGATAGATAGAAAAATGTGAACACTGAACAAACAACTGGAAGTGACCACTTCAAAATGAACGCGCTGGGTTAAAGAAGTTTTTAACTTCAATCAAACGCAACTTTTACTTCCTGCCACAAATTCAGAAGTCTGGAAATCCTGGAAAAAGTCTGAACAGTCAGTTTTAGTTATTTGTGAGGTTCCTCCAGACATTTGTCTGCATCATAGAACACTCTCATCCAAAAAAGACAAACTTACCTCAGCTGAGGCAGGCAACAATGCAATTCAAATTGACATACTGTATAAGTAGTCATTTACATGCATTGAAAAATGGCCCTATTACAAAGGAGGAAGTGCAGGATGTCTTGAAACACATAAAAGTGGATAAATCTCCAGGACCTGATCAGGTGTACCCTAAAACTCTGTGGGAAGCTAAGGAAGTGATTGCTGAACCTCTTACTGAGATATTTGTATCCTCAATAGTCACAGATGAGGTGCAGGAAGACTGGAGGTTGGCTAATGTGGTGCTACTGCATATGAAAGGTGGTAAGAACAAGTCAGGGAACTACAGACCAGTGAGTCTGGTGTCAGTGTTGGGCAGGTTGTTGGAGAGAATCTTGAGGGACAGGATGTACATGTATTTGGAAAGGCAAGGACTGCTTAGGGATAGTCAACATGGCTTTGCGCATGGGAAATCATGTCTCACAAACTTGATTGTGTTTTTTGAAGAAGTAACAAAGAGGATTAATGAATGGTAGACGCGATCTATATGAACTTCAGTAAGTCGTTCGACAAGGCTCCCCATGGGAGACTGGTTAACAAGGTTAGATCTTATGAAATACAGGAAGAACTAGCCATTTGGATACAGAACTGGCACAAAGGTGGAAGACAGAGGGTAGTGGTGGAGGGTTGCTTTTCAGACTGGAGGCCTGTGACCAGTGGGGTGCCATAAGGATTAGTGGTGGGTCCACTATATTTCTCATTTACATATATGATTTGGATGTGAGCGTAAGAGGTATAGTTAGTAAGTTTGCAGATGACACCAAAATTGGAGGTGTAGTGGACAGCGAAGAAGGTTACCTCAGATTATAATGGAATCTTGATCAAATGGGCCAATGGGCTGAGAAGTGGCAGATGGAGTTTAATTTAGATAAATGCAAGGTGTGCATTTTGAGAAAGCAAGGACTTAGCAGGACTTATACACTTAATGGTAAGGTCCTAGGGAGTGTTGCTGAACAAAGAGACCTTGGAGTGCAGGTTCATAGCTCCTTAAAAATGAAGAAGGCGTTTGGTATGCTTTCCTTTATTGGTCAGAGTATTGAGTACAGGAGCTGGAAGGTCATGTTGCAGCTGTACAAGACAT
>NW_025214844.1:0-800 GCF_004010195.1 Chiloscyllium plagiosum
AGAAAGGGGCAGCTCTCCGGCATTTAGACACTCCCCCAGGACCTGTGCGTAGTCGCTCCCCAGGACGTCCCAGAACGCCCTGAAGAACTCCACAGTCAGCCCATCCAGCCCCGTGGTCTTGCCCCTTGAGAGCTGGTCGAGGGCGCCAGTCAGCTCCTCTAAAGTGACGGGAGCGTCGAGCCTTCCGGCGTCCTCCGGGCTGAGCTGCGGCAGGTCCTCCCACAGAACTCTGCGAGCATCCTTGTTGGACGGATCCGGAGAGAACAGAGCCGTGTAATAGTTTCGGACGTGGGCCCTGATGCCCTCCGGATGAGAGACGAGGGACCCGTCGTCGGCTAGCAGCATAAGGAGCTGCTGACGGGTGCCACGCCTTTTTTCCAGCGAGTAGAAGGGGGAGCCGCGGTCCAGGTCCTGGAGGAGCTGGATCTGCGACCTCACATACGCGCCCCGAGCCCCGACGAGCTGCAGGTCCCGGAGCGCAGCCTTCTTCTCTTCGTACGCCCCGCACAGGGCCGGGTCCGTGTCAGACTGACCGAGGCGTGACTCCAGGTCGAGCAACTCCCTCTCTAACTCCCCGATCCTGGATTTCCACCTCTTCGTTGACCCCCTCGCGTACTCCTGACAGAAGACGCGGACGTGAGCCTTGCCCACGTCCCACCATAGCCTCAGGGCGGGGAAGCTTCCCCGCTTCCTTCTCCAGCCGGCCCAGAAACGACGTCCTCCAGCAGCAAGTTGTTAAAATGCCAGTACGCGGAGCCGAGCCTGGCGCCGAACGGAAGGAGTTCCGCCCACACCAGGTG
>NW_025214844.1:15685-41578 GCF_004010195.1 Chiloscyllium plagiosum
GGGACACGATACCAGGCATGGGACACGATACCAGGTATGGGACACGATACCAGCTATGGGACATGATACCAGCTATGGGGCACGATACCAGCTATGGAGGGACAGCTTTAAGGGGAGATGTTGAGTAGATTGGGCTGTACTTTTTGGTATATAGAAGAATGAGAGGTGACCTTACTGAAACTTACAAGATTCTCCAGGGAGTTCACAGGGCAGAAGTAGAAAAATTGCTTCCCCTTGTGGGAGGGTCTAGGACCAGAGGGCATCATCGCAGAGTAAGGGATCATATATTTAAGACAGAGATGAGGAGGAATTTCTTCTCTCAGAGGGGAGTGAATCTGGAATTCTTTATCACACTCAGCCCGTCAGGTCTGCACTGACTCTTCAATGAGCCAGATCCACTACTCTACACTAATTCCCAGCCTGCACAGCCCTGGACACTATGGCAATTTCCCATGGCCAATCCATCCTAACCTGCATATCTTTGAACTGTGTGAGGAACCCGGAGCACCCGGAGGAAACCCAGGCAGACACGGGGAGAATGTGCAAACTCCACATAGACAGTTGCCCAAGGCTGGAATCGAACCCAGGTCACTGGAGTGCTAACCACTGAGCCACCGTGCCACCCACAAGATAAGGTTAGATATAGTTCTTAGGGATCAAAGGATAAGGGTGAGAAAGCAAGAACAGGGATTGAGTTGCCTGATCAGCCATGATCATATTGAATGGGGGAGCAGGTTTGAAGGGCTGAATGGCCTACTGCTGCTCCTAGTTTCTACATTTGCATGGACATTCGATTCCTTCACTTACCCATCCCCTCAATCCAGCGGGATTTGGCACCTGGAGAGATGGGCAGAAAATGAGAGATAGTGTAACGAGAATCAATTTTTCTAATGTGATGAACTCCACAAGAAGCCCATGTTAAAAACAATACTTTTAGATCATGTCTTACTGCCCAAAAATAACCGTTTTTCTCTTTAAAACTGTTTTGGTTTGTGAGTATGGAAACATTTCCTAAATATAGATGATGAATAATGAATAAGGCCAAGTCTTATCAGTCACATCATATCAGTCACAACTTATCAGTCACATCTTATCAGTCACATCTTATCAGTCACATCTTATCAGTCACATCTTATCAGTCACATCTTATCAGTCACATCTTATCAGTCACATCTTATCAGTCACATCTTATCAGTCACATCTTATCAGTCACATCTTATCAGTCACATCTTATCAGTCACATCAGTCCAGTCTGGGACTAGAATAAGGATCACGATGCAGTCCATTAGGAGACCCATTGCCCATAAATTGGAGGAACACCCTGGAGCAGTTCATCAAGAAGGAAAAATGATTGGATGAGCATGATAAAAAAGTAATTGAAATTTTAAACCACCATTAGAGGTCAATTTGCTCAGGCCAAATCTCCAACTAAACTGCAGCTTTTTGAAGACATGAAGTCTATAGGGTTGGGATTTCACGTATAGAAGAGGGAATTACAGCCAGTGGTGCTGCAAAAAGCCAAAGCTAAACGTCAATGAGATAAACAGGAATCCTGGTTTGGTGATGTCCAGTGGGTGACAAATCGAACAGCAAATGGAATGGGCACAGGTTGGCATATGGGTCACACGAGCACCTGGCACAAATTCAAGAGCACCCAATTCTTCAAGGACCAGTGTGGGGGCACCAGCAAGCCTAACATCAGAACCAAACCCAGACCTAGACCATTCAGCTCCTCAAACCTACCCACTCATCAACAATGCCACTGGAATGGTGTCTGTTTTGTTTATTCCTCATCCACAGAGAGGTAGGTGTCACTGGCTGGGCCATCCCTAGTTGCTCTTGAGCTGAATGGTTTGCCCATTTCAGAGGGCAGATGAGAGTCATTGCTGTGGGTCGGGAGTCACATGTAGGTCAGACCAGGTAAGGATGGCAGTTTTCTTCCCTAAAGGGCATTAGTGAACCAGACGGGCTTTTGCAATAATCAACTATGGTTACATGATTATTATTGAACTACCTTCAATTCCAGACTTTCTGTGAATTCAGAACTTGCCATCTGCTGTGGTAGGAATCAAATCTTTGTCCCAGAAGATCAAGGGGTCTGGAATAGCAGCCCAGTACCTCACTCCCAAGTGTAAACAGAAACAATATGATAAAGAATCCCATGTTTTATGTTATAAACTGATCAGACACATGGAGACCTTGGGAATCCAGACTGTAGAAACTGGTTTCTCAAGAGCCAGTTAGTTTTGGTTGAGTTTTTTTGGGGAGCAGTTTATGTTTTAATTGCTGGATTTTCTTCCATGTGTTGCATTTAAAGTTGATTACAGTGTGGGAACAGGGCCTTTGGCCCAAAAAGTCCACACTGACCCTCCGAAGCGCAACCCACCCAGTGCCATTCCCCTACATTTACCCCTTCACCTAACACTGCGGGCAATTTAGCATGGCCCATTCACCTAAACTGCACAGCTTTGGACTGTGTGAGGAACCTGGAGCACCCGGAGGAAACCCACGCAGACATGGGGAAAATGTGCAAACTCCACACAGTCAGTCGCCTGAGGCAGGAATTGAACCCGGGTCTCTGGCGCTGTGAGGCAGCAGTGCTAACCACAGTGCCACTGTGCCACCCATGAATTCAGCATTCTTAGCTTCTCCATCCCTTGTACCTTTCTTGTGATGTTTGGTCCTGGTTAACTTTGGTATCAAATGCACCAAGTGGGAGGATGGAAATTCCCTTTCGCTGTTCGTTAATCTGGGGAACAGGAAATTCCAATGGGCTACAACGTGAGGCAATTGCATCTGTAAAACTCTCCAGATACAGCATCAAAGGGAAATGAGGTGAATCACTGCCTTACTTTTCACTGCTTCACAAAGCTGACCAGTAATGAGCTAGGCCATCTATTGCTGGATCAGCTGCACCCAACTGTATGGACCAGCAATGCCACATGGGGATGGTATTCTCAACATAAAGCAGGTAGAGTTAGGTCTGCAGCCATCTCTTGAGATTTGATCAGGAATAAATTTTGGAGGCTTGGTGGGGAAGGTGTGTAAGAGGGAACTGATCCTCTATCACTCACTTTACACTTGAACAAAGTCCAGGTTACTGTCAGAATGATCACATCACAGAAAACAGAAGCTGGCATAGGCTGTTCAGCCCTACGTGCCTGCTCTCCCATTCAATATGATAATTGCTGCTCATCCAACTCAGTCTCTTTCCTGCTTTCTCCCCATTGAAATAACTCCCCAGAGGCTGGTATCCCATCCCCAAACCACCACATGAAGAGACCTTGACACTAATCCAGCTCCCTCAGAGCCAGCTCTCAGAGTGAACAGAATGTCTGACTCTCCTGGTTATATCTGATTTGGAGATGCTGGTGTTGGACAGGGGTGTACAAAGTTAAAAATCACACAACACCAGGTTAGAGTCCAACAGGTTTATTTGGAAGCACTAGCTTTCGGAGCGCCACTCCTTCATTTATATCTGCCAGCCAGGACTCCCTAATTGGACTAGATTAACATCCCCAATCAAGGAACTCATATTCTGTAAGGTCCACCTGGCTGAGCTCGTTACTATCATGACACCCATACCCTTTGATCCTTTTGGCCCTAAGAACTATACCAACTTCTTCTTGAAATCATTCAATGTTTTGGCCTTAACCACTTTCTGTGGTAGAGAATTCCACAAGTTCCCCACTTTCTGGGTGATGACATTTCTCCTCATCTCTGTCTGAAAAGGGCTACACCCATATCATTAGACCATGACTCTAATCCTGAAGCTTTCATTTTGCTAGCCTCGGGAGATCTGCTACAACAGGACGCCTATCACGCACATGTGTTAAGTCAGTAATAACTAATATGATTTAAAAATCCCTATCTGTAATCTCCCGTGTCACCATCTGTACCAACCCTTTCGTTCTTCCCATCCCTTAAAACTATTTAAAAAACACCTTCTCTCACCAGTCCAAACATCAAATAATGTTGAGCCAGGGAAGTTTGTTTGTTTGATTGTAGTCACGTGTACCTAAGTCCAGTGAGACACTTTGTTTGTGGAGAGTACAGGCAGATCATAGCAAACGCGAACATAGTGAGCACAGAGTGCTTAGACAGAGTGAGGCATCCAGGTTACCCTGCATACAGGACGTGTGCATGCAAGATCAACATTAATGAGATCTACATTATTTGAAGTTAGAGAGTCTCTTCATCAGTTTAATAATGGCAGGCGGGACGATGTCGTGAACCTGTTGGTGAATGTGTTCAAGCTTCTGTATCTGCTACCTGATGGAAGAGTCTGGAAGAGAACATTGTCAGGGTGGGAGGAGTCTTTGATGATGTTGATAATCTCTCTGCAGGAATGGTAATTGGAGTCCATGGATGGAAAGTTGGCTTCTCTGATGGTCTGGGCTGTGCATACCACCCTCTGTAGTTTCCTACGGTCCTGGGCAGAGCAGTTGCCGTACCAGGCTGTTATACACCCGGACAGTGTGCTTCCTATGGTGCATCTGTAGAAGTTGGGGAGGGTCATTATGGATATGCTGAATTTCCTGAGCTGCCTGAGGAAGAAGAGGTGTTGTTGTGCCTTCTTGACCATCACATGTATGTGGGAAGTCCAGGACAGGATTTCGGTTATCGTCACTCTGAGGAACTCGACGCTCTCCACCCTCTCAGCCTTTGCTCCATTGATGTGGGTGGGAGCATGTTCTCCTCCTTTCGTTCTGAAGTCAATGATCAGTTCTTTAGTTTTGTCAAAATTCAGAGAGAGGTTATTCTCACTGCAAGCCCTTTACGTCCTTTCTGTATTCTGACTCGTCGTTGTTTGATATCTGTCCCTACCACACCGTGTCGTCAGCAAACTTAGAGATGGCGCTCGTTTGGAATTTGGGAACACTGCTTGGGTGTACTGGGAGTACAAGAGGGGATCGAGAACACATCCTCGGTGGGGGGGTTGGGGGGGTGCTGCAGTATTGAGTAATGTTGTGGAGGAGGTGCAGTTGTCTATCCTTACTGATCGCAGTCTGTGGGTCAGGAAGCTGAGGATCCAGCTGCAGAGGATGGAGCTGAGACTTAGGTCACGGAGTTTTGAGTTCAGTCTGGAGGGGATGAAGGGGATAATGGCGCTGAAGGTGGAGCTGTATCAATTTGCTTTTGTCCATTACCTTTCAGCAAGTATAAACCGTGAGAGACAATCTTGGTTTACTGATGTAATTGGGCCAGGTCTCACTGATAGTGCTGATACACTGCATCATGCCTCATGATGGAAGTTTCCCTCTGACAGCCCAATATTAGAAAGAAGGGAGGATGAGTGAAAGGAGGTTAATGCAGTTATGTTTGTGGCTGGAATGATGCGTAATGCAGAGATCGACATGAAAATGGATATTGGTCAGGGGTTTGGAAATCAGGGCACCACTCTTGTCACTACAACCCCAGGAATTGTGATGGAAGAGGAGGTCTCCAGCTTTCAGTGTTTCCAGGGCCTGAATTTGTTTCCTTTCTCTCTGAGGACAGTTACAAATTATTACCTACAATATTTTGCAGAGGAACAAAAGGAAGGAAGCGAGACATTGTGATTTTTACTGTCTGCTACTTACATGATTAAATAAGAGCAGACCTGTGAACACAATTCAAAAAAAACCTCTTTGACATTTGCCCGTATTGTTTCACTGTCTTGAACTAACATCAGTGCCATGTTTGAGATGTTGTTTTACAATGTGGCAACAGCAGCTGCTACCCTTAAGGGATTTCCAGCGCACATACATTTTACTTTCAGTAGCAGCAGAGTTCAGCCTGGACAAGGCAGCACCATGGAAACCCATTTTATTGGGAATGAGAAAATGTTTGACTGGAAACCATAGCAACATTAATGTTGTCTGTCCCTGACTGAATTCACCAGCACCTGGACATGCTACAGATAAGAGAGAGACTAAGATTAGCATTTCCATTACACAGATGTGCTCATTAAAAACAGCCAATATTGTCAGCAATTTGTACCTTTCATAAGCCAGAATTTCCTGGGGTAATGCAACTATACACATGATATGGCATAGCTACTGTCTGTACTCATAGACTCAACAACATTTATATATGTTGTAATGTTTCTCTTCACAGATACACTTTAGTGAAAACTTTGCAAACTTCAGGAATGACCAACCATCTGCTGTTATCCATACACTCCTCATGCTGTTCAGGAGGGAATTCCAGGATCTTGACCCAGTGGCGATATATTTCCGAGTCAGGATGGTGAGTGGCTTGGAGGGGAACTTGCCGGGGATGGTGTTCCCATGTATCTGCTGCCCTTGTCCTTCTAGATGGAAGTGGGTGTGAGTTTGGAAGGTGCTGTCTCAGGATCTTTGGTGAATCGGTAATATAAGCTGAGCATCGGTGGTGGAGGGAGTGAAACTGGAAGGCAGTGGATTGGGTGTTAAACAAGGGGCTGCTGTATTGTGAATTGTGCCAAGCCTCCTGAGTGTTGACATAGCTGCACTAAATACTAGTCAGACGTCAGTGACCAGTTTGGGTCCCTCTTTTAAGGAAAGATATACATTGAGGACAGCCCAGAGAAGGTTTACCAGACTGACCTTGAGTATAGAAGGACTGTCTGATGAGTAGGGATTGAATAGATTGGGACTGTTGTTATTGGCCTTTAGAAGAATGAGAGGAGACCTTATTGAAATATATAAGAATCTTACAACCCTTGACTGGGTAGATGTGGAGAGTTTGTTCCCCGTCGTGGGAGCGTTCAGGATCAGACAGTATCATCTCAGAAGAAAGGGATGCACACTTAGGACAGAGTCTAGATCAGAGTGGTGCTGGAAAAGCACAGCAGGTCAGGCAGCATCCGAGGAGCAGAACAATCGATGTTCCGGGCAAAAGCCCTTCATCAGCCTCAAAACCTTGATTTTCCTGCTCCTCGGATGCTGCCTGACCTGCTGTGCTTTTCCAGCACCACTCTGATCTAGACTCTGATCTCCAGCATCTGCAGTCCTCACTGTTGCCCATTTAAGACAGAGCAGAGGGAACTCTGCCCACCTTCTGTTTGTTGACTTTCTATTAAAGAAAATGAGTTAAATGTGAGCCTTATTCTTTCTTTCTTCAGCCTTTTAATTTAAATTTTCAGTGACAGGTAACTGAATTTCTAAATCACCGCCCCTTTTCACTGACTCTCCCTCTCTCTGTCTAATTCTGTGAGCCTATGGTCCAGTCAGTTGAAGATCCTCCTGCTGTAATATTTCAGTTTCTTCTATTTCTACTTGTTGTTCAAGGACTAATCTTGAACCATTACATCCGATTTTGCCTTCTCTCTTTCAAACTGCAGACTGAACTCTAACATATTATGATTGCTGCTTCCTAAGTGTTCCCTTACTTTAAGATCTTTTATAAAGTCTGGTTCATTACATAGCACTAGGTCCAGAATAGCCTGCTCCCTTGTGGGCTCGCTGACAAGCTGTTCCAAAAAGCCATCCTGTAAGCATTCCATGAATTCCCTTTCTTTGGATCCACTGGCAGCATTATTTACCCAGTCCACCTGCATATTGAAGTTCTCCATGATCACCGTGACCTTGCCTTTCTGACATGGCTTCTCTATTTCCCGGTACATGTTGTGCCCCTGGTCCTGACCACTGTTAGGAGGTTTGTACATAACTCCCACTATGGTTTTTTTGCCTTTGTGGTTCCTCAATTCCACCCACACAGACGCCACATCGTCCAACGCTATGTCATTCAGTGCCATAGATTTAATTTTGTTCTTAACTAATAGACTCCAGCATCTTTCCCACCACTGAGGTCAGAATTGATTCTAATGTTTCCACTAACGTCAATCTGCTGAGCATGAGCACTTTCCTGTTACATGGACTATGGTTACAGTAATGAATTTATCGATAAGCTTTCAGATCAGAAACTTTGGCCAGTTTTGGGTTGGTTTGCAATGTTGTAATGTAAAAGTTTGGGATGATAGAGGGAAGGGAAATAAGAATGGCAGCAAGGGAGTATGATAAAAGGCTGGCAGCTAGCATCAAAGATAAAAGGTTTAGTAGCTCGAGGGGAGATTATGCACCAAAGGAAATCAATGTAGAAGTAATGGCTGAGGTACTAACTGAGAGCTCTGTGCCCATCTTCCGTGTTTGCTTTCACTCCAGAGACAGATTTACCAGACAATTTGGGGAAAGTGGTGTTTGAAATCTTGGATAGTCTAAAAGTTGATGAAGAGAAGTTAGGGGCTGGACTCTTAGGACAGAATAATTACGAATGCTACATCATGTTCAAAATGAATTTAAGGATATGCTCAGCAACTACAGGCAGTCAGTTTTACCTTGATGATTGGAATCTTTTAGTAATGACAATCTGAGAATGAAATGAGCAATCACTCAGACAAGTGCAGATTAATCAAGGAGATCCAGCATGGAACTGCTCGAATGAGGAGCCATCTAGACTCAAAATGTTAGCTTGCTCTCTCTCCACAGATGCTGCCTGACCCACTGTGATCTCAAGCATTTGTAGTTTTCAGGTACAGCTTGGATCTTATTAAGGCGACTGATTGAGATCTGGGATGTTTTCTGTCTGAATGTTTGGTGGAACCAGATTTCATTGTCACTTACAAAAGGGAATTGGATCCAGAGCTGAGGAGATCACAGCTGGAGGCCAGCAACAAGGCTCTGGGTCTGGTGCCAGATTTGATGATTCTAAACGATAGGAAAATGGTAGGAGAATGGCACTCACCAAATTCCTCCCTCAGAGAGCTAGCACCAACCAGGTGGGCCAAACAGCCTCTTGTAGTGTAACCATTTTACTTTTCTAAGAGTCAGTAATTGTGCTCTAATATAGACCAGGCTTTATTGAACGAATAGTACAATAATGCTGGATATCTGAGACACAGTGATGCTGGAGAAACTCGGCAGGTCTGGCAGAATCCGTGGTGGGAGAAAACAGAGTTAATGTTTTGAGTCAGGTAGGACTCCTCTTCAGAACGTGTTTCTCTTTACAGATGCTGCTGGACCTGCTGAGTTTTTTCAGCACTTTCTGTTTTGATCATATTTATCCCAGACTGTATGCTTATTACTAGGCCCAAACGTTTGTTTTGAAGTACTCCTGGAATAAATCGAAGCAGGTCTTGCTCCTTCATGATTCATTTTACTTCACTGATTTTTAAAGGATGCTGAGATTTGCTGTGAAAGATCAATGGAAGGCCACCAGCCGGTAGGAAGTAAGGAGGAGCTGCTGAATTTTGGAGAGTTTTGAGGAGCCTGTGGTCATACCCCGATTGGATACACTGCCCCTCAGTGCCCAGTATTGACCAAAGGGGCATCTGCAGCAGGAGGCTATTTGGCCCATCGGTTTGAAAGCTACCTTGGGAGTGCTACTCTGCTGCCCATTCCCCGTAGCTGGCCTCCAAATGTGTTCTCTTCAGCAGCGGACTCAATTTCCTTTTGAAAGTGACAATGAAATCAGCTTTGGCCAAACACTCAGGCAGAACGTTCCATATCTGAATCAGTTGCCTTAAGAAACTCCACTCCAAGGTGATGGAGTGCTTGTCCCCTTCATTGTGGAATTCTCTCCTTTTCTCTTGACAATCTGCCCCATGTAGTCTATACCAGCCCCATTCTGTCCTGACACTCAGGGAGAAACCTGAGAATGTTGATTTCACAAGACATTTCCTTTGTCTGTCTAAAACCTGCCAAATTGCACCAGTATTAGGTAATCTAAAGTGGTGAATGTCACCCTACGTTAACCTCGTTAACCAGTCATTAATAGCATGGTGCAAGCCCCACCATCAATGAGCTTGATTCACTTGGGATTGACTTTTCACCATTCGATCCTACCTAATTGGCCAGGATCCTAACCTAGTGCAGCAAACGAGTTGAAAGTCTCTTATTGACTGGGCACTGACTTCAACTCTGAGTTACAACAAGTTCTTCTCTGAGTCCTGGGGCAGGAATTGTAAAGAAGTTATTAAAATGACTGAGGGCTCTTCAAAAGAAACTTCAAGCTCAAAAACCTAGATGTTTTAAACTATCATGCGTGTTCCTGGCTGGGCCAGCATTTATTGCCCATCCCTAATTACCCTAGATGTTTTAAACTATCATGGGTGTTCCTGGCTGGGCCAGCATTTATTGCCCATCCCTAATTACCCTAGATGTTTTAAACTATCATGCGTGTTCCTGGCTGGGCCAGCATTTATTGCCCATCCCTAATTACCCTTTGGGAAGGTGGGGGTGAGCTGCCTTCCCAAACCATTGCAATCTGTTTGCTTAGGTAGACCCACAATGCCCTTAGGGAGGGAATTCCAAGATTCTGACCCAGTGACAGTGTGGGTACAGCGATACGATTCCAAGTCAGGCTGGTGAGTGACTTGGAGGGGAACTTGCAGGGGTTGGTATTCCCACATTCCTACTGCCCTTGTCCATCTAAATGGAAATAGTCATGGGTTTGGAAGGTGCTAAGATCTGCAGTGCATCTTGTAGATGGTACACACTGCTGCTACTGAGCATCGGTGGTGGAGGGGGTGGATGTTTGTGGATGTGGTGCCAATCAAGCAGCTGCTTTGTCCTGAGTGGTGTCAAGCTTCTTGAGTGTAACCTATAAACAGAAAGCAATATTGTGTGATCGATGCAGACTGTCTAGTAAGCACTGTGACTTACTCAATCTGGGCCAGTGGACCATGTGAGATATTACAGTACTTGCTGAGATAATGAGGCCATTCCACTTTTTTTAAGGAAGTTACACAAGTACAACAAAACTGCACTGCGTGGACTGTCCGACTTAATGTGGACAGTAAGATGGAAACAAAAGGTAACAATGAACAGGTTGAAAATGAGTGAAGTAGTGCAGGTTTGAATGAGTTACATTTCATCATATTAAAAACACAGAGATCAATACATGGAGCTTAATCAACCAGAGACTTTTCCCTGCTGTGAAATCTTTTCTGTGATTTACAATTCCACTTTTAAATGACAAAGACCCCTCAGTTGGGTAAAGTGAATTGAAACACATCATGAGAGCTTTCTGAATTTGGGATGAATCCTTATAATCTTGTAATACTGTTACTTGTGGAGATGACAACCTGAAAGGTTAGTGTTGAGGAATCATTTCAAGATTAGGGAGGTGAAGAGACGTGTTACTTTTAACCTATGCCATAATCTGGGCTCGCTGGGGTCAGTGGTGCAAATGAGTGCAGGAAAATGTGATGCCTCAGCACGAATGTGATGATGACAATTGATTATATTCACTTGCTGCGATGAATGTTAAAATCATTTTCAGGTCTTCTGCTGCAAACTTTTCTTTATAATGAAGTTTAACCGAAAGCTTCTGTCAGTCTAATGGCTCCTGAAACAAGAACTCAAAACAGAGATAGAATTAGAATTTCTGTCAAATGCTTTCTGTTTTTGAGGCTGGTTTTAAAAAAAACTTATTTGGGATTTGTTTGTAGAACTCATTGCTGCAGAAGGCTATGGAGGCCAAGTCATTGAGAATACTTAAGACAGAGATAGATAGGGTCTTGAGTAGTTACAGAGAGAAGGCAGGAGAATGGGTTTGAGAACATATCAGCCATGATCGAATGGGGGAGCAGACTTGATGGGCTGAATGGCCTCATTCGGCTCCTAAATCCTTTGGTCTTATGTACCACAAGGTCTATTCTCTGCTACACCAACCATATACTAAGTCTTTAACTAAAGAACTGCTGGAACATAAGGACAAATAAAACAGGGACTAGGGGAAATCATTTGTCTCTTTGAGACAAACGCTTTGCTTCAAATAAGATCATAATTGATCTTCCCGCTCAGTACTATCATCTGCCCTAACTTCGTGTTTCCCAACCAAAACCTCTTCCCTTGATGACTGAACATCCATAAGTCCCAGAGTGGAATAATCTGAGGGTTCAGAGCCTTCATTGAGTGAAATCTCCTCATCTCAGTCCTAAGGGAATGATCACTTCTCCTCAGACAATGACTTCACATGCTACACTGCCCGGCAGGGAGAATGGCTCAGCATCTTCCTTCTCCAACTCACTAAGAATTTGATAAGTTTCGATTAGACCTCGACACATTCTCCTGAATTCTAAGGAAGATATCATTCTGAAAGACAGGATTAGGAACAGGGAATATAATATTGAAAGTACAACCCTAAAGGGGGTGCTGCTGCAGAGGGACCGGGGCAGGGAGGGGGTGTGGGCTAATGAACACAAATCAATGGCAGGACATGTTGAGAAAGCAAATAGTAAAGTGTATGACATTCTGGGTGTTATAAACAGGAAATAGGGAACAAAAGGAAGGAAGTGAACTTGCAAACACACGTCTGGTCTCACTGGGACCATTGTGTCCAGATCTTTAAGAAAGATGTGAAAGAATTTGAGATGGCCTTCAAAAGACAATTGCACAATGATCTGCAAAGATAACATTCGCAGAGCACCAGGGAAAATTCTGGAGAGCTGTTCTTGCTCAGACCCAGCACCAACACGAAGGACCAAGTGATTTTTGTCTGTGTTATTCTATGATTCTGTATTCTACTGAATCTCCCAATGCAACAACACTCACATCCAGGTGAAAGTAAAAACAGCAAATGCCTGGAGAAACAGAGAAGAGAGAAAGAGGATTAATGTTTCAACTCCATTATGAATCTTCTTCAGAACATGACTTTACAGAACGTTCACTCCGGGATGCCCTGGTCCACTCCTCTATCACTCACAACATTCCACATTCACCCACGGCACCTTTCTGTGTAACCACAGAAGATGTAACACCTGACCTTTCACCTCTTTCATCTTTATTTCCAAGACCCCAGACACATCGTCTAGGCGAAGAAGCTGGTACATGTATGTCCATCAACCAGTTTTGTTTTTCTCTTTTTATTTCAGATCTCCAGTATCCTCGGTATTTTGTTTTCGTACCAGTCAGATGAATCTTCATTGTCCTCTCTCTCGGGCAGGCTAAGCTCTTCCTAGACTAAAGATGTCAAAACTGCACTCGGGTGCAACCTCTCAAATTGTTGTTTTAATAATACATTTTATATTTTTGGATTTGGATTACAAATTAGTTGTGGGTCAGTTCTGTGAAGGCAACTTAAAAAAAATGATCAGAAAGTTATTTAAAATAGTGACCTAAGTACAGTAACTTCAAGAAAATATGTGACTGGTGAGCCCTCAGTGCTAATGGATGGAATATTGGGAAACTTATTGAGTTTATGACAGATCTGAAAGTCATTAGGTTACTTTTGACTTCAGAACAGAATTTTCAAGGCATAGTTTAGAGGAACCAGGAATGATCTTCTGAAGGTAGAACAGATTTTCCCAACAGCACAACCAAGATGTTAATTCATGGGATTCAGTGACTACAGTCGTTTGTGAATCTTCACAGTGACTACAGTGGTTATCTGTGGATTGTGAATCTTCACAGTGACTACAGTGGTTATCTGTGGATTGTGAATCTTCACAGTGACTACAGTGGTTATCTGTGGATTGTGAATCTTCACAGTGACTACAGTGGTTATCTGTGGATTGTGAATCTTCACAGTGACTACAGTGGTTATCTGTGGATTGTGAATCTTCACAGTGACTACAGTGGTTATCTGTGGATTGTGAATCTTCACAGTGACTACAGTGGTTATCTGTGGATTGTGAATCTTCACAGTGACTACAGTGGTTATCTGTGGATTGTGAATCTTCACAGTGACTACAGTGGTTATCTGTGGATTGTGAATCTTCACAGTGACTACAGTGGTTATCTGTGGATTGTGAATCTTCACAGTGACTACAGTGGTTATCTGTGGATTGTGAATCTTCACAGTGACTACAGTGGTTATCTGTGGATTGTGAATCTTCACAGTGACTACAGTGGTTATCTGTGGATTGTGAATCTTCACAGTGACTACAGTGGTTATCTGTGGATTGTGAATCTTCACAGTGACTACAGTGGTTATCCGTGGGTTGTGAATCTTCACAGTGACTACAGTGGTTATCTGTGGATTGTGAATCTTCACAGTGACTACAGTGGTTATCTGTGGATTGTGAATCTTCACAGTGACTACAGTGGTTATCTGTGGATTGTGAATCTTCACAGTGACTACAGTGGTTATCTGTGGATTGTGAATCTTCACAGTGACTACAGTGGTTATCTGTGGATTGTGAATCTTCACAGTGACTACAGTGGTTATCTGTGGATTGTGAATCTTCACAGTGATTGTGAATCTTCACAGTGACTACAGTGGTTATCTGTGGATTGTGAATCTTCACAGTGACTACAGTGGTTATCTGTGGATTGTGAATCTTCACAGTGACTACAGTGGTTATCTGTGGATTGTGAATCTTCACAGTGACTACAGTGGTTATCTGTGGATTGTGAATCTTCACAGTGACTACAGTGGTTATCTGTGGATTGTGAATCTTCACAGTGACTACAGTGGTTATCTGTGGATTGTGAATCTTCACAGTGACTACAGTGGTTATCTGTGGATTGTGAATCTTCACAGTGACTACAGTGGTTATCTGTGGATTGTGAATCTTCACAGTGACTACAGTGGTTATCTGTGGATTGTGAATCTTCACAGTGACTACAGTGGTTATCTGTGGATTGTGAATCTTCACAGTGACTACAGTGGTTATCTGTGGATTGTGAATCTTCACAGTGACTACAGTGGTTATCTGTGGATTGTGAATCTTCACAGTGACTACAGTGGTTATCTGTAGATTGTGAATCTTCACAGTGACTACAGTGGTTATCTGTGGATTGTGAATCTTCACAGTGACTACAGTGGTTATCTGTGGATTGTGAATCTTCACAGTGACTACAGTGGTTATCTGTGGATTGTGAATCTTCACAGTGACTACAGTGGTTATCTGTGGATTGTGAATCTTCACAGTGACTACAGTGGTTATCTGTGGATTGTGAATCTTCACAGTGACTACAGTGGTTATCTGTGGATTGTGAATCTTCACAGTGACTACAGTGGTTATCTGTGGATTGTGAATCTTCACAGTGACTACAGTGGTTATCTGTGGATTGTGAATCTTCACAGTGACTACAGTGGTTATCTGTGGATTGTGAATCTTCACAGTGACTACAGTGGTTATCTGTGGATTGTGAATCTTCACAGTGACTACAGTGGTTATCTGTGGATTGTGAATCTTCACAGTGACTACAGTGGTTATCTGTGGATTGTGAATCTTCACAGTGACTACAGTGGTTATCTGTGGATTGTGAATCTTCACAGTGACTACAGTGGTTATCTGTGGATTGTGAATCTTCACAGTGACTACAGTGGTTATCCGTGGGTTGTGAATCTTCACAGTGACTACAGTGGTTATCTGTGGATTGTGAATCTTCACAGTGACTACAGTGGTTATCTGTGGATTGTGAATCTTCACAGTGACTACAGTGGTTATCTGTGGATTGTGAATCTTCACAGTGACTACAGTGGTTATCTGTGGATTGTGAATCTTCACAGTGACTACAGTGGTTATCTGTGGATTGTGAATCTTCACAGTGACTACAGTGGTTATCTGTGGATTGTGAATCTTCACAGTGACTACAGTGGTTATCTGTGGATTGTGAATCTTCACAGTGACTACAGTGGTTATCTGTGGATTGTGAATCTTCACAGTGACTACAGTGGTTATCTGTGGATTGCGAATCTTCACAGTGACTACAGTGGTTATCTGTGGATTGCGAATCTTCACAGTGACTACAGTGGTTATCTGTGGATTGCGAATCTTCACAGTGACTACAGTGGTTATCTGTGGATTGCGAATCTTCACAGTGACTACAGTGGTTATCTGTGGATTGCGAATCTTCACAGTGACTACAGTGGTTATCTGTGGATTGCGAATCTTCACAGTGACTACAGTGGTTATCTGTGGATTGCGAATCTTCACAGTGACTACAGTGGTTATCTGTGGATTGCGAATCTTCACAGTGACTACAGTGGTTATCTGTGGATTGCGAATCTTCACAGTGACTACAGCTCTGGAAGTGTCCAGGGATTCAGTGCAACATTCTTCTTCCAAGTACTGCTGCTACATCATTCTGAGGTTGAATTCTGGTGGAGATTCCTCGCTTTGAAATCTGTGATGTGATGTTTCTTTAGATTCTAACACCACCTCCCCACACTTCTGGAGATCTCCGGTCTGTAGCTTACCTTCTTATCCTCGAGGTTTTGTGGTTTGTTTGATACAGCCTTTCCTGCAAAAAACCCCTTTACGTCAGGGCCTTCCTTCCACAGACAAACTTAATTGTCCTTTTATCATGAGCTTATTAAACACTTCGCTCATCTGTCCCAGGAAACATCTTGTTGTTTTGCGTCCTTCTTCCCAGGGATGGTTAACTACCAGAAATTAGGCCATTCAGCCTATTGAGTCTGCTCCACTATTCAATCGTGGCTGATACGTTTCTCAACCCAATTCTCCCTGTAACCCTTGAAATTTAAGAATGATTGAGTCTGCTCCACCATTCAATGGGCTGAATGGCCTAATTTCTGCCTTCTGATGTAGCAGTTTCTCAGTGGCCCTTTTGTTTCTTGGTCCAGAAAGAGTTCCTGCTGATTCAGGGAGTTGCAAAGTTCTGCAGTTTACAGGACCACACCACATTCCCCTCTGCCTCCTCCTGAGATACTGGCAATTCCCAAGATCCCTTGGTATCCCTGAAAACAATCGAGGTGTCTGGAAATCTCTGCTGCTACTCTGGAACAGAAGGATTATGGGGAGAAAATTCAGAAATCTGATGTGCAAAGGGACTATGGAGTTCTACTCCAGGATTCTCTCAAGGTAAACTGACAGGTTGAGTCAGTAGTTGGGGAGGCAAATGCAATGATGGCATTTATTTTGGTCAGACTTGAATATAAATGTAGGGATGTACTTCTGAGGCTCTGTAAGGCTCCGGTCAGCCAACAATTAGAGTACTGTATGTAGATTTGGGCCCCATATCTCAGGAAGGATGTACTGGCCCTAGAACATGTTCAGAGGAGGTTCTCAAGAATGGTCCAGGAAGGAAAAATTTAACATATGAAGAACGTTAGAGGACTCTAGGTTTATACTTCATGGAGTTCAGAAGGATGAGAGGGGATCTAATTGAAACCTACAAAATAATGAATGGTGTGGATGTTGGGAAGGTGTTTCCATTGGTAGGTGAGACTAGAACCTGAGGGCTCAGCCTTCGCGTCAAGGGAAGACCCTTTAGAACAGAGGGAAGAGAGGCTCCTTCAGCCAGAGTGAGGTGAATCTATGGAATTCGCCGCCACAAGGCTGTGGAGGCCAGGTTACTGAATATATTTAAGACGGAGATAGATAGGTTCGTGAGAATCAAGGGGATCAAGGGTTAAGGGAGAGAATGGGGTTGAGAAACTTATCAGCCATAATTGAATGGCGAAGCAGACTCAATGGGCTGAATGGCCTAATTTCTGCTGCTATGGTCTTATGATATGCTGATGTGTGGAGGGATGAGAAGGGGGGTAAACGAGATAAAGAGAGAAAGACAGTTAAGGTGAAGCTCGATAGAGATGAAGGAAATATAAGAATTGTATGATAAATGGCAGAACACAGAGGAGCACTGGCATACAGAGAGATCTGGGCATATAGATCCATGGAAGTGGTAATGCAGGTGGGCACGGTGGTCAAAAAAGCACACAGCACACTTCCTTGAGTGTAAGAGTTACGTTACAGCTGTTTATTATGGCCACATTCAGAATATAGTGTGCAGTTCTGGTCACTGTGCTACTGGAAGGATGTGGGTGGTCTGGCAGAGGGTACAGACAAGGTTCACCAGGACATTGTCTAGTCTGGAGGGCTCTCGTTATGAGCAGAGGAGGCATAAACCTGGATTGTTTTCTTTGGAAAAACAGAGGCTGAGAGGAGACCTCGACAAAATGCTGAGATACACAGATTGGCTGGACAGGGGTGGCAGGGTAGCTCAGTGGTTCGCACTGACGCCTCACAGTGCCAGGGACCTGCGTTCGATTTTAGTCTCAGGCAACTATCTGTGTGGAGTTGGCACATTGTCCCTGCACTCCACCTCCCATATCTGTGTGGGTTTCCTCCAGGTGCTCCGGCTTCCTCCTACAATCCAAACTTGTATAGGTTAGGGTGGATTACTGAAGCTAAATTACCCATAGTGTCCAAGGAGAGGCAGGTTAAGTTGGATTGTCTGTATGTAAATTACCCCAATGTTCAGGGATGTGTAAGTTCGGTGCAGTAGTCAAGAGTAAATGTAGATCACAGAGGTAAGGGAACGGGTCTCTGTGTTAATCTTTAGAGGGCCGGTATTGACTTGTTGGGTTGAATGGTCTGTTTCCACGCTGGAGGGATCCTATGATAGTCAGAGGCGTTTTTTCCCTCCAAAGTGGAAAGGTCAACTAAGAGGGCACAGGTTCAAGGTGAGAGGGGGACTGTTTGGGGGACAAGTGGTGAGGGTGGGGAATTTATTCAGAGGGGTGGTGGGTTTCTGGAACGCACTGCCAGTGGAGGTAGTGGAAGCAGGCACCTTAACAATGTTTAAGATGTATCTTGATAGACGCATGAAGGGGAGGTGAACAGAGGAACAGAAACCAAACATGGACAATAAATTGCACGTCTAAGTAAGGATTAAGAATTAGCACAGGCTTGAGGGGGTGTGTGTGCCGAAACCAAGTGAGAAGGTCCTGTGACTGTGCTGTATTGTATTGATACAGCTTTCCCCCACTATTTGAAAGTAGAGTGTTCCTTTCATAAGCTGAAATGGCCTAAAGCGAAGAAGCAATTACCATGAATTAATTTATATTATGCCTTTCTTTGTAAAAGCGACAATCCTCTTTGGATTTCTTTCGGTTTGTGAGAACAGGTATTAATGTAGGTCTTTTGTAAAAGTGAAGTAGTGTAAAGTGAACTTTCGAAATGTGGGGGATACCTTTATATTGATGGAGGGGGAATGAGGGGTGGATGGAGGCTCAGATGGAGAATAAACACTGAGACACCAATTGAGCAGCCCAGCCTGGCCCTGTGCTGGAGACTCAATGGGACAGAGACATTTGTATCTATTTCAGGTATACCTGCAGTATGCTCCATCCAGGATTAAAAAAAAATGTCCTTCATCTGCTTCAGCACACAGGGCAGATGAGCAGTTTCTCCCCAATGTGGACCAGGAGGTGATGCGACTGAATGAAGCCTTTCCTGTGCTGAATGCAGGTGAATGGCCGCTGCCCTGTGTATAAATGCTGATGAATATCGGGCAGGTGGGGAAAGGAAACCGTTCCTACACTCCCTGCATTTTCATGATTTCTCCATGGTGCAGGTGTCCTCGTATTTCTCCAGGTTCAACAATCAGATGAAACTCGCTCACACTTACAGCATAGGTGTGGTATTACTGATGAATCCTCTGATAATTGGAGGACTCTCATTCAGTCTGTAAAGCATGTTCCAGTCACTACTCTCGTGTGTGGGTATGTCAGACTCTGACTTTCCAGTCACACTGAACTTTAAAACCTAACTAAGGAGACAGACCTTCTCCCCTTTGTTTTCAAGGCCATCAATATCCAAGTCCTGGTGAATCAAGCGACTGTCAGACTTCGATGTGATGTTTGGTCTGAGATTTCTGCGTCCACATTCTTCTCTTGTAATATTCCTGTGGAAAGAGATTGCAAAGGTCAACGCTGTCAGTCCATAATAGAAAATCAAAACACACAATTCTAGTTTCTGTGGAACATTCTTTCCTCTCTTAATACTCAAGATCTTTATGCTGATCTATATGTAAATGTATACAGCAGGGTAATGTGGTGGATTGCATACTCCATGAAGAGTGCACTCAAGTTGCTGAATGGACATCTATCATGCGGTATTGACGTTCTTACTGAAGATATACAATATGCTGCAGTGCAATATTATGAGCCCAGAAACACTGCAAATCAGGCTTTTAGAGCCATAAACATTCCATCAAATATGTACCATATACCCCAGACTTATCTATCTTATATTAACGCACGGTTGTCTTAGATTCCCAGAAGACTCGGATTTCCGTGTGAGTTTCTGTAAAAGAAGCCGTCGTTTTGGACTCCTTCCATGCCATACTGACTATTACTGGAAATACAGCCATACTACACCATGATTCATGGATCAATGACGTGATGCTTATCTTTACCCTCTTATAATTTTCTGTTGCATAAATGTTTCGACGAATGCCAACGCTTTTCACCAGTCATACAGTCAGAGACATAAAGCACAGAAACAGATCCTTCAATCTAACTTGTCCATGCCGACCGGATATCCAAAATTAGTCTAGTTCCATTTGCCATCACTTGGTCCATATCCATCTAAACCCTTCCTTTTCATATATCCATCCAGATGCCTCCACCACTTCCTCTGGCACCTCATTCCATACACGCATCAACCTCTGCAAAGAAAGTTGACTGCAAGGTCCTTTCAAATTTTTCCCCTCTCGCCCTAAACCTATGCCCTCCAGTTCTGCACTCCCCCTATCCCAGGGAAAAGACCTTGTCTATTCACCCCATCCAAACTCAAGTTTTCATAAGCCTCTTTCAAAAACACACACTCAGCCTGTGATGCTCTAGGGAAAACAGCCCCAGCCTATTCAGCCTCTCCTTGTGGTTCAAACCCTCCGACCCTGGCAACAGCCTTGTGACTCTTCCCTGAATCCTTTCAAGTTTCACAACACTCTGCCTATAGGAGGGAGACCGGAATTGCACACGATATTCCAGAAGAAGCCAACTGAAACTGACTTTTGCAGAGTCTGATCCCTGCTTGGATTCATACTCTCTGCCTCCCGTTGCTGCAAGTGAACAGTGCTTTCCCCCTTCTCTTTCCCTCCCAGGATAAGGAATGGAAAGGGGGAGACATTGCTTCATTCCCAGAAGAGCCCCCCTATTGTCTGAATGCGCAAGTTGGACCATGAGCTTCTGAAGCTACTGCTGCTCCTCTCTTTCTCTGAATGAAGATTGAGCTTCACCCCAGACTGCAACTCTCTTTCTCTGTCCAAACATCTGTGAGCACAGCACATTTTTGTTGAAATAAGGCATCTTTCCTGAATGTTACAATTGAAGGGGTGTCTTCCCCCTGATATTCAAAGGGATGGTAAGTCAGAGAAGGACCACGCCTTGTGTTGTGTGGCATGTGTGACAGTTGCAACAGGATGTCCCAACTTCAATGCTCAATTCAAAGTTTGAGAGAAGATTTGTAGCTCGAGTGCTCGTTGTTGTGGTTCTGTTCGCCAAGCTGGGAATTTTTGTTGCAGACGTTTCATTCCCTGTCTAGGTGACATCCTCAGTGCTGGGGATCCTCTTGTGAAGCGCTTCTGTGATGTTTCTTCCAGCATTTATAGTGGTTTGTCTCTGCCACTTCTGGTTGTCAGTTCCAACTGTCTGCTGCAGTGGCCGGCATATTGGGTCCAGGTCAATGTGTTTGTTGATAGAATCTGTGGATGAGTGCCATGCCAGAGAACAGCCAGGGAATTCCTAGAGGCATGGCCTCTAGGCATTTTTCCAGCGCCACATTTTTCAACTCTGGATCTGGAACAAGGTGTGTGGTATGGGGGGGGTGAATAAAGAAACTGGTGAAATTTACATTGATCCCATGTAGTTAGTGGGTCTCAAGGCAGAAGACGAGGTGTTCTTCCTACAAGTGTCAGGTAGCTAGAGCTTGGAGGGGGAGGCAGCAGAGTACTTGCGTGTCCTTGACAGATTGGGAGGGGAAGTTAAAGCGTTCAGCCACAAGGCTGTGGGGTCGTTTAGTTTAGGTGTCCCAGAGCTGTTCCCTGAAATGTTCTGCAAGTTGGTGTCAAGTCTCCCAATATGGCAGAGACCACATCGAGAGCAAGGGACGTATAAATAAATCTTATAAACAAATTGTACAAATGTTAGCCTGCCAGGGTTATTTTCTTCAATTAAGTCAAAGTAAATTTTAATTAAATTGGGTGACTACATGAAATGGTTTGTTGGTCAGACTCAAATGAGACAACGCCATGAATAGCAGTGAACTGCTTTTTTTGTCAGAACCACAAGTTCTTGATTTATTTTCACAACTTACTGATATTCACATCTGCACATTCAATGTCAAACTCTGACATCAGAAATGACATGACACCATTAATTTTTTCTTACAATAATCCAACAAACAAATTAATAACACACAGTGAATACCAAGTCTCATTAATATGAAATTAAATTTGACCAAATAAAATGTAAAATCAAATGGGAGATAACAAATGGTGGAAGGGCAGAAGGCAAGAAATGCAGCATCATAGAAGGTGCTCCTCCAGGGAGTGTATTTTACCAACTACAACTGCTCAATAAAAAAAAAACACTCTGACATGACCCTCCGGTTTTAATGTAAACCATAGCCCCAGACAGTAGGTACAATTTAAATAAGTTAATAGATACAAGCCTTGAGCAAATCCAGCCTCCAGCCGGACTCCCCGCTTCTTGGAGCTCGGACCTTCCTCCAGCTCCGGGGGGTTGTTGAGCTCCTGGGCTCCGGCCGCCACCGAAGAAGCCGCGAGCGCCGGCTCTCTCTCCTCCACCGCCGACATTTTTAATTTGTTTTCTCGTTCACCCGGAAACCGACACCTCCCCCTTCCCAGGCCCCGGGAATGATACACAAATAAACAATAAACCCCACCGGGGACTGTCTCCTTTTCTTCACAAATTTTGTTTGAAAAGGTCCGACTTTAATTTGAAATGTATTTTAAAGGTATTTTCTGAGGTAAACGATGCCTGTCTGCCCCCCTCCCTCCGTCAGAAACCGCCCGCTGAGTCGATGAGAAAACCGCCGCCTCGCGCCGCCATCTTTGTTTTTCTTCTTCTTTCCGTCTCCTCCTTCAGTGACGCGCGTCATTCGCGGCCCCTTTGTTTTTCTTCTTCCCGTCTCCTCCTTCAGTGACGCGCGTCATCCACGCTCCACCCAATCAGAGCGCACCTTACTCCACCTGACCAATGGCGACCGGCGCCGGTTGTTACCGACAGAGTCCACAAGCTTTGGGATTGGTTGGGAATTTCACAATCACGTCAGTGTATCCGCCCTTTTCATTCCTGTTCATTCATTCAACAGCAGATGACCCAACGGGCTGCAACGGGCTCTGGGGCTATTGCGGTAGTGTCACATATTCAGGGGGAAGATGTGATTTTTAACGTTATCAACCAATTCAACTCTGGCATCTCCGCATCCATTCATTCAATCGAAGAGGGCTCAATTTAATGTAATGGGCTCTGAGGGTATAATATTTGTATCCCATGTTGGGAAGAAACATCACCCCATTCATTCAGTAGAAGAGGACCTATTTGCTGCAGAGGTTTTTTTATGGCGCAGTGGTAGTGTCCCTACCTTCGAGCCCTGAAATCCCACAGCTATGAGGATGCGTAATAACAAATTTTTTAGTCATAAGTCACATGACACCAGGTTATAGTCCAGCAGGTTTGTTTGGAGGGGATCTTACAGAAATATATTAAATTATGAAAGAAATAAAAGTAGGATGTTGCATTGGTAGGTGAGACTAGGATAAAAGCGCATGGCCTCAAGATTAGAGGAAGCAGGTTTAAAACTGAACTGAGAAGAAACTTCTTCTCCCAGAGGGTTGTTAATCTATGGAATTCCTTGCCCAGGGAAGTATTTGACATTACTTCAGCAATCACTAGAATCAGTAGATACGTTTTTGAAAAATAAAAGAATTAAGGATATGGTGAAAACGCAGGTAAGTGCAGCATAGTCCACGAAAAGATTAGTCATGATCTTATTGAGTGGTGCAGCAGACTCAAAGGGCCGGAAGGCCGACTCTTGCTCCTAGTTCTTACGTTGAAATCACAAGCTTTTGGAGTGTAGTCACTTCAGCAGATGAAGTCATGAAAATACAAGTGCAGGAAAGAGAATTTAGATAAATGAAAGACAGAGTATCTCAACGGTCAATTACTTACCCCCATTCCTATTTCTGATTATCTTACTGCACAGCAAGTTGTGTTTTCCAAACATTAATTTTATTTCCATTGTTTATAATCAAATATTTAAGATGAACAGTTTGTTTTTCGTCACTTGGACACACTGTGAATATCATAAACCCTCTCATGAGATTTCATAGGAACAATTCATAAACTAGATTTGTCACTGAGTCACTCAAGTAGATACGAGAAAGGAGAAAAAATCCCAACATGTGCAGGATGCTAACGAAAAGTTAGCAACCTGAAATGGTAACAGGAGCAAGTGAACAGCCCCAATCAGGAAACTCATATTAGATTAGATTAGATTACTTACAGTGTGGAAACAGGCCCTTCGGCCCAACAAGTCCACACCGCCCCGCCGAAGCGCAACCCACCCATACCCCTACATTTACCACTTACCTAACACTACGGGCAATTTAGTATGGCCAATTCACCTGACCTGCACATCTTTGGACTGTGGGAGGAAACTGGAGCACCCGGAGGAAACCCATGCAGACACGGGAAGAACGTGCAAACTCCACACAGTCAGTTGCCTGAGGCGGGAATTGAACCCGGATCTCTGGCGCTGTGATGCAGCAGTGCTAACCACTGTGCCACCGTGGGGTTGCAGTCCAATGGAAAACAAATACAGTTCAAAACAAATACAACTCTCCCACTGCACCCACTGTCAGGAGAATCAGTCCTGGGGGGGACTCATGGCAATGTCAGCGTTGGAATCTGATTGTTGTGAGCGCTGGTGCTTCCGCAAGTTGCGGGAAAATGTAAACCTCTTCCCGCACTCAGGGCAGCTGAAGGGCCTCTCCCCAGTGTGGACTCACTGGTGCTTCAGCAGGGCAGAGGAATCACTGAAGACCTTCCTGCACCCGGGACAGCTGAATGGCCTCTCCCCCGTGTGGACCCGCTGGTGGGTCAGCAGTGTGGAGGAGCGGGTAAAGCCCTTCCCGCACTCGGGGCAGGAGAATGGCTTCTCTCCGGTGTGGATGCGCTGGTGCCTAAGCAGGGCAGAGGAATTGCTGAAGGCCTTCCCGCACTCGGGACAACTGAATGGCCTCTCCCCTGTGTGGACCCGCCAGTGGGCCACGAGGTTAGAGGAAACAGCAAAACCCTTCCCGCACTCGGGGCAGGAGAACGGTCTCTCGGAGGTGTGGATCCGCTGGTGGGTCAGCAGGTTGGAGGGCTGGGTAAAGCACTTTCCGCACTGGAGGCAGGAGAAGGGCCTCTCCCCAGTGTGGACCCGCTGAATTGATTTATTGTCACGTGTGCCGCGATACAGTGAAAAGCTTTGTCTTGTGAGCATTCCAGGCAGATCACAGAGTTAAGTAGCAAAGATGTGTAAATAATAAATAAACAGCTGCAAAAACAAAAACACAGGTCCAGGTGAATGTTAAGAGTTTGAGAGTCCATTCGGTATTCTAACGACAGTGTGGTAGGAACTGTTTCAAAACCGGCTGGTTCAGGTTTCTGTACTATCCATCCCGATGGTAGAGGTTGTAGAAAAACATTGCCCGGCTGTGATGGGTCTTTGAGAATGCTGGCAGCCTTTCCTTGACATTGGGCCTGATAGATGGATTATATAGATGGGAGGTTGACCTTTGTGATTGTCTGGGCTAAGTTCACCACTCTGTGTAATTGTCTCTGATTTTGAATGGTACAGTTGAAAGCTTTGAACTCCAAAAGGTTTTTGTGATAAAGCTGCTCATTTCTTTCAGCCTCCTGCACTAAGTTTCCAATGTCATGTATCAGATGGAGCAATGAATGACTAGCTCATATCATTTGAAATTGTCAATTTTTCAGGAGTGCGGTTACTGCGTCATTTCATCGGCATCGTAATGTTTACAGACAGCACCGGGAGGTATGGGCTGTCTCCACTAGAAATGATGTGGAGGAGCCAGTGTTAGACTGGGGTAGACAAAGTTAAAAACACAACACCAGTTATAGTCCAATAGGTTTATTTGGAAGCACTAGCTTTCAGAGCGATGCTCCTTCATCGGGTAGCTGTAGAGCAGGATCATA
>NW_025214844.1:46645-50435 GCF_004010195.1 Chiloscyllium plagiosum
TTTTGGCTGCACTTCAGTCCCACGCTCCTGATCTTTGGGCACCCGGTACGGAGGAGGGAGGGCAGGTCTGAAGACCTCCTCGTGGGTCTGCTCCTGGGCCTGGCCAAACTGGCCATCAACAGGTCCAGGCAGCGGGCCGTGTTGGGGGTCGTTAGGACCGACTGCCTGCCCCTCTTCCACGGTTACGTTAGAGCCCGGTTGTTCTTGGAAAAGGAGCACGCGGTGTCCACCAACACCCTGGAGTTGTTCAGGGAGAGGTGGGCGCATTATTTCCCCCTCTAACTCTATTTTGATTTAGTCCCTACCCTCCCCTTCACTGTTTTGATCACACAGCGCTGCCCTTTGATGTGAAGGGCAGTGCTTGTCACTGGCCACTCGGGTGTTTTCCTATCTTCCTGGTGGTGGAAATTGAATAAAGATTCATTCACTTTGTGTCTCTCACTGTGTCTCACACCTGCACACACACACCATGGGTGCTAGGGAAAAAAAAAAGCACTACCACGGTTAGGCGGTAGTGTGGGGGTTTAAAAAAAACGGAGTAAGAAAAAATAAACAGGAGTAAAAAAAAAAAAAATCACATAATACCAAGCTATTTGGAAGCACTGGCTTTCGGCACGAAACTCTTTCATCAGGTGGTTGTGGAGAATAAGATCATAAGGGACAGAATTTATGGAAAAACATTGCAGTGTCCTGCCACTGAAATTATATATTGAATAAACCTGGATTGTTAAGTCTTCCATCTTTTCAAATGGGTTGCAGGCATCATTAATATGTAAATCTCCAACTTCCTGTAAGGCACTTCTCAACATAACTTAAGGTTTTGTAACAAAGATGACATCTCAGCTCAGACAAAGCATTAAATGTGTGAGGTCAGAGTCCAAACCTTGTTCTGTTTCCAAAGTCAAATTTACAAAATATTATATGTATTGACTGTCTGCAGATTGTGCATCTTTAAGCAAAATAGAATGTATCTGCAAGTAAAAATTTACCCCCCATGGACTTGTGTGTACGCACGCGTGAGAGAGAGAAAGTCTACTTCCGTGCTGTACGTGTCTATCTCTATTTGATAAGATGCTTCATTTCTGGTGTAAATATTGTAAATCATAACTGGGTACTAACAGTTCGATGTAAGGGAGAGAGCATCCTCAAGTTGGGCACAATCAGAATCCTGGGAGAGCCCTATTTCTGGTTTGCTTCCTAATGAACAGACATTAAGCACTAGCACCTATTTGTTTCTCATGTTGTTTCATTTTTCTTGTTTGATTCCCCGCTATGAGTACACTTTTGTGTCTGGTTGGTTGGGAGACTGGGAGATTGTGCATTGGGCTTTGATTGACTGACTGAATATTTTATTGTTCCAGAAGGTGTAAAAAAGGTGGGGGTCAAAGCTTCAGCAGAAATCCAGTAGAGCTGAGAACAGACTGACATCTTATTCTGTGGGAACAGGGAGATCAGAGGACAGAGAAATGAGGACCTGAAATCAGAGCGGACACCAGACTACCCTGTGGTCAGTGCTTTGATTAGCAGTGGCAACCCTCTACCTTTACCTAGCTTCCCATTTGACTACCCCCTCGATATTCAGGATCCAATCCTTGTCACCCTGAAGCCATGTTTCTGTAGGGAGTCTCCGATCATAATTATTCTCTTCAATGTGTGCAGACAATTCATTTACTTTTGTTACAGTGCAGCACACATGCAGAAACACCACTTTTTGTTTCCATTTTTGTGATCTTCAGAATCCAGTTTTGATTGCTGGTATATTTACTCTCCTTGTCCCTTTCTATCATTCTCTGATGTTCATTTCCCACATCACTACATTGCTCACCAGCCTTGATTTGGATTGACCAGGCAAAATTGCTCATCATGTCCAGGGATGTGCAGGTTAGGTGGGTTAGCCATGGGAAATGCAGGGTTATTGTTTCATAGTAATAGAAGCAGGAATAGGCCATTTGGTCCATCCAGCCTGCTCCACCATTCAATAAAATAATGGTAAAACTGTATATCGTCTCAGCTCCTCCTCCCTGCATTATCCCAACTATCCTTAATTAACCTACCATGCAAAAACCTAACCAACTGTGTCTTCAATATACTTAATGAGGCTGTCTCTCCTGCTTCCTCAGGCAGAAAATTCCATAGATTGACTACTATCCATGAAAAATAGTTCCTCCTCATCTCTGTCCGAAATTCAGTCCTCCAAATTATGTGGCCTAGTCTCATCCACCAGCAGAAATGTCTGGATAGGGTAGGGTTTCATCCCTACAGTGCAGTGAATTCCCACTTACCACCAAAGTCCCGTACATAACTGGATATTAATCTACCTACATCTAGGTGGATAGGCTGGGACTTTTCTCACTGGAGCACAGGAGGTTGAGAGGTAACCTTAGAGATTTATAAAATCATGAGGGAGGGAGATGAGGTGAATGGTGGGTGTCATTCCCCACGGCGGGGATTTTAAGATTAGAGAGCAAACTTTTATAGGTGAGAGGAGAAATTTTAAAAAGACTTGAGGGGCAGCATTATTTTTTAAAGAGTGGTTTGTATGTGGAATGAACATCCCGACACAGTGTGGATGCAAGTACAGTAACAACATTTAAAAGACATTTGGATAAGTACATGAATAGGAAAAGTTCAGAGGGATATGGGCCAAACACAGGCAGGTATGACTAGTTCAGTTTGAGAACATAGTCAGCATAGATTAGTTGGACTGAAGGGTCTGTTTCTATGCGGTATGACTCTGTAACTGTTCTGTACTGGTCTTAATAGCCATTTTCTCACCTTCCCCATAAACATCGTCCTCTTTGTTGTTCAAAAATCAGATGAACTCAGCCTTGAATATATTCAATGATCCCCTAACTGCAGGCAGGCATCCCCACTTCTGAACTCATTTCCACTTGCTAATATACCACTTGCATTGCTCGCTGCACCTGACAACTGGCATTGACTGTTGTAGAAGGACGCTGAGGCCCCTTTGTACATCCACACGTCATTCCTGATGAAGGGCCCGTGCCTGAAGCTTCAACGCTCCTGCTCATCGAATGTTGACTGAGCTTTTCCAGCACCACACCTTTCGACTCTCATCTCCACCATCTGCTGTCCTCACTTTCTCCATATCCCAATATGTCACCAATTAAACAATGCATCTCTTTTCTGCTTTTTTTTAAACACAGCAAAGGTTCTAACTTCACATTGGGGTACTGTATTTGCCATGTGTTTGCCAATTGTGGTCTTCGGGAGACAGAGGGTAAACGTGGGGAACGGTTCGCCGAGCGTCACAGCTGGGTCTGCAGAGGCCGACCAGACCTCCCAATCACCACCCATTTTAATTCCCATTCCCACTCCATTTCTGACATGACCATTTTTTTTTAGATTAGATTACTTTACAGTGTGGAAACAGGCCCTTCGGCCCAACAAGTCCACACCGACCCGCCGAAGCGTAACCCACCCATACCCCTACATTTACCCCTTACCTAACACTACGGGCAATTTAGCATGGCCAATTCACCTGACCTGCTCATCTTTGGACTGTGGGAGGAAACCGGAGCACCCGGAGGAAACCCACGCAGACACAGGGAGAACGTGCAAACTCCACACAGTCAGTCGCCTGAGGCGGGAATTGAACCCGGGTCTCTGGCGCTGCGAGGCAGCAGTGCTAACCACTGTGCCACCGTGCCGCCCACAACAGATTCCCGGGAGCAGGCCCCAGCGAGATCTTAGGCTGCCTCCATTGCCACAACAAACCAAACCACAAATTGGAGGAACACCACAACATCTTCCACCTGGGCAGCCTACA
>NW_025214844.1:51085-52685 GCF_004010195.1 Chiloscyllium plagiosum
ACTAACCATTCTCAACAGGTCCTGCCCCTTCAATGACTGAGGAACATCCGCCTTCAGAATGCTCACCGGCTCCTGCCTGCTGTACAGCCGGCCGGTGTGGCCGTGACACAGCAGCTGCGCCAGGAAGGCGGCGGTGCCCAGTGACGGGTGTCTGCCCCGGGCCGCGCGGCGCCATTTTCCTAACGGCCGCCCTCCCGCCGCTTCCCCGCTCGAGCGCCTTCTCCTCCCAACCGCCTTCACCCCCGCGTGACGTCAGCTCAGGGGGGATGGGCGGGGCCGGGGGAGCCTCACCGTCACCAAGCAACGGCCACCTCACGCTACAACTGCTGCTCCCTGAAGCGGGAAATCTGCATTTTAAAAGGGACATGGACATTTAATGGGCTATTTCTGCAAATAGATTGAAATGGACAAAATTACATTTCAAAGGGATATCTTAATATGCAAAATGACGCAGTCATATCTAAATAAATCTACATTTCGAAGAGACGTTGCCCTATTTATCAGTAGAAATGACCCTCTAAGAGACAGTCATATCTGAAGGGGTAAGTATACATTATCGAGGGGCAAGATTGCGCTTAGAGGAACACAACACATTTAAAGGGCATAACTACATTTGAAGGGGCATTTATATATTTAAAAAGACACACTGAAATCTCATAATTAAAAGTACATGGTAATATTTAGAAAGCATGACCATGTTCGAAATAGTGCAGCCACTTTATAAGAAAAGGGATTTGGGCTGGGGCGCGGGGAAGGGGTGGGGGTTAAGATTTAATTTTTAAGAAAATAAGCAAGTTATTACGATTTGGAATGATCTTGAAGGGGTGATGGCACCAGTAAGTGGCAAAAGTTAATACAAAATTCTTGAAAAGAAAATGATTCCAGATATATGTGGAAATAATTCAACAAAAGATCCATTACAAATTTATGGAGCAAACAATATCTTTTTGAGAGATATAAATGGGAGCATCAATATTTAAGTAGGAATTCCAATTTTTGTTCTCCTCCCAAAATCTGTCTTATCAGGGTACAATGCAAGCCAGTACAATTTGTTATGCCACAATAGGCCTTGCAACTCAACCTCATTGTGTCCTCACCCAATATTCACATCTGTGTGCTTAGAAGTCAAGGGCAAGAGGGGATGATGAAAAATACTGGCTCTGCCAGTGTTGCTCACATTCCATGAACAACTAAAATAGATCATGGTGCTGCCATCACTGCATGCGTCAGAATTAAATGATCAGAAAAATTCTGAACTCCCTACAAACAGTTTGTGCACAATGCTGTTATTTCTACTTATAATTTTGATTGCGATTTAGTCTGTACCAAATTAAGAGCAGCCTTGGTTTACATTTCATTGGCAATTCTACATGTTGACTTTCTATTATCACAATCTCTTTGACATTCTTATATGTATTTAAATTAATCTTCAGATTGTTCACAACTGAATGACATTACCAGGCTGAAAATTCACAGCCTAAAAAATGTTTTGGCATTTGATGAAGTTATTTGGGCAATAGCAAATGAAATATCAAAGAAATACAAAGTTATGAGAAAGGATACATAGCTTGTTTAACCAAATGCAATGGCAGTGCAGAGA
>NW_025214845.1:0-52688 GCF_004010195.1 Chiloscyllium plagiosum
GCAATCTCTCACGATTTACTCTTTACTCTTTTTACTCTTCCTGCCAAAATGGGCATATTCATATTTTCCCACAATATACTCCATTTCCAGATCTTTGCCCACTCATTTAACTTACCTACATTCTTCTGTAGCCTCCTTATGTGCTCTTCACAACTCACTTTCCTCCTTATCTTTGAGTTATTGCCTGACACCTGCTGTTGGCATCAAAACAAAAGACAGACATAAGTGTTGCACTACAAAACTTTGTATAAATTTCAAAAAATGTTATTTTAAAAGATGGATGTATTGTACTGAATTCAAAGCTCCGTGTTCAGTTACAAAAATCCATTATTGGTTCATTTCCTGAATATAATGGTACATCGTTACTATATGAAGACTGCCTCAGCAATTCAGTCAAAGTACCTTCAAGTAATAACCTGCCTGAACTGCAAGGAGAATATTATAGTTACTGCTATGGTGTAGTCAAAACGTTATTATGAGAACTGACCTGAATGACTAAATGTTGCTGCAGCTTGCACTTTTAACCTTTGGAAAGGCTAGCATTATTGTCCATTAGTAATTGCCCTAGAGGTTCAAGAAGTCATCTTCTTGAACAGCCACAGACCATTAGATATGGGTAAATCCACAGTGCTGCCAAAGGAGCAAAATCCAGGACACTGAAATAATACCGATATAGTCCCAAGACAAGATTTTGTGCGGCTTGGAGGGGAGCCAGCAGGCCGTGGCATTCCCATGTATTTATCACCTTTGATCTTTTGGGTGCTTGAGGTAATGAGTTTTGAAGATGCTGTTGAAGGTGCCTTGGCAGGTTGTTGCGGTGCACCTTATAGATGGCACTGCAATTATTGTGCATTGGCGGTGCAGGGATCAAACGTTTAAGGTGGTGAATAGAGTGCCATTTAAGTAATCTAGTTTGTTCTGGATGTTGTTAAGCTTCTTCAGTATTGCTGGAATGGAATTGGTTGAGGCGACAGAGCAAACTTCATACTGAAGTTTCATTAGAACCGTGACTTTACCAGTTTAAACTGATCCATAGCCATTAAGTGAAGATAATAGTCATCTGTTTATGTTTGAGTGCATCCTATAATTTTTGTTACTTACCATACATTTACAGGAATCCAAATAAATAATTATCTCATCTTTCAATCTAAACCTAAACCAAATTTAAATTTAGAGAAGTTGAAAGACATATAAATATATAAATGCAACTCCAGCAGGTGTTGTTGTCTTTTGCAAAAATGAGCCAATGGACTCATGCCATTTCAAGTGCCGAGCATGAATAAGTTAGGAAAATGTTATTTTTGAATCAAGATTAGTCAATTAAGTGTTATTTCTGGACCGACAATTCTTACAATGAGAGTGAGTTGGAAGTGAATTGGTGTGCTGGAATTCTAAGCTGAGATCAACATTATAGATGGACGGGCATTTATTTCAAGTTGATTGGATAGCATGGAATAAAATTTGCTTTAAAAATTCTACAATTTTCTTTCTAAGACACAATATACATAGATTTACCCAGACTCTTTAATAGTTTGAAATAAATATTTCTGTAACTGCGTCAAAATCCTAGATCTCCTACCCCACATGCATGGGAGCAGTTCAAGAAGTTGGCTCACCACTACGTTCTCAAAGGCAATTAGGGATGGGCAATGAACACTAGATTTTACAGCAATATTCAGATCAAATGAATGAAAAAAAATTGTCAAGAATCTCATCAGAAATTATTTGCAGTTCACATTAGGCATGGTTTCTTTAAATAATTGTGCCAAGAACATTCCATGCCCAATAAAAAAAACCTTAAATGTGATATGCCATTCAAGTGTGTTTGCTTCGGGGAAAGTGTGGGTCCCTAACTAAGCAATAAGCTGTCATTTGATTGGTGAAAACTTTCATGAGCTTCATCACACCACATTTTATATAGTCACAGGCAGCTGTATTCAGTAGCAGGTTAAAGCACCACCTATTTATTGTCATGAACCAGGGCTGCTCATAAATTAGTTGCCAGTAAATTGTACAACTATCTCTGAAATAATGGGGAAATGGTATTGAAAATATTTTATTAGTAAGCTACAGATGGATTTTTAACTCATTAATATTCTGCATATACTGTTTTAAACTGTGGTTAATCTCTGGCAGGAGCTGACTGAACACTGCTCTTGATGTTTTGAAGTGTTTGTTAGTCTGAATTTTAATTCACAAGTACAGATATTTAAGGCTTAAAGTTAACAATTCAAAGTTAATATTTACTGAGACAGTTATACTGCAGATTTTATCTCAATTCAACTTAATTTTCATGTTGCATTAACAGACTATTTTGTATAAAATGCTAGGCAATTTTGAGATTGAATGAATTTAGTTGAAGTGGTGTAGAATCAATTGGCTTGGATTCACACAGGTTAAATGTAAAACGCCATTTAAAAGGGCTGAGGTGATCTGCTGGACTTCCTTTAGGTGTCCAGCTGTAACAGAGTTAACATCTTAATTGTTTTGATCCTACACTAACAAAAGTTCAATGAGAGTCTAACAATAATTTCATCGAGATCCATTTGCACCACTTTAAGAGCATGTCAAGCAAATATTTTCAGTGTAATTATTTACTAATATTGGGTAAGTTTTGCAATTATTAGTAGTGAAGTTTGTTACACTTGCTCATAGATTTTTTAAAAATTAAAATAGCTTTTACACATAATATTCTTTACAGCCAGTTATGGGGTGACATGGTGGCTCAGTGATTAGCACTACTGACTCACAGTGCCAAAGAATCAGGTTTGATTCCAGCCTCGAGGGTGACTGTCTGTGGGGAGTTTGCACAATCTCCCTGTGTCTGTAGGTTCCCACTGGGTGCCCTGGTTTCCTCCCACAGTCCAATGATGTGCAAGTTAGGTAGATTGGCCAGACTAAATTGCCCATAGTGTTCATGGATGTGTAGGTTAGGTGGATTAGCCATGGGAAATACAGGGTTAAGGGATCTGGGTGGGATGCTTGGGATGCTCTTTAGTGGGTCGATGCAGAATGGTTTGTTTCTGCACTGCAGGAATTCTATGATACAATGATTGAAAAATTGTGTGTGAATAGGATAAGAAGCACTTTAGCACCTTAGCTAATCATGTTGACAAATTGCTAAACCATAGTCTGCCAGAAAGTGTCAGAAAATTTAATTCAATGTCAAATAATGTGCATCATACAGAAAGTAAAGAATGAATTAAAAGAGACAGAAAAAAATGTAATGTGAATTTAAAAAGAATCAACAAGCATGTTTGATGATGTTTGCACATTTGCAGCATTTGCAATTCTACAGACAGTGCAGCAATTATTTACATTGACATGTAAGAAGACCTGACAACATTCAGGCATGAGCTGATGAACCAAGTAACATTCATGCCATGTGAGGGTTAGACAATCAGAGAGAGTGCAACCATTGCTCCCTCGACATTCAATAGCATTATCGACCTTGAACCCCCACTACCAATATTCTGGGTGATATCATTGAGCAGAAATGAATTGGTCTAGCCATATAAATACTATGCCTACCTGAGCAGATCAAAAACTGAGATCTTTTGGCAAATAACTCAACCCCTGAATTCCCAGAACCCATCCAACATCTACAAAGCACAAGCCAGGAGTTCTCTCCACTTGTTTGGTTGCTCTTACAATACTCAAAAAACTCAATACCAACCAGATCAAAGCAGTCTGTTTGCTTGGTTCCTCATTCTGATTATCATCCTTAAATCAACCCAATATCCTCAGACCAGAATGCCCAGCTCCAGAGAAAACAGCTTTTCAACTGTTATTAGCTCTCTAAGAATTTTGTAGGTTTCAATGAGATCACCTTTTATTGTTTAAAATTCTGGAGGATATAAACCTATTCTTCTCAGCCTCTTGGGGGAAAAAAAAATTAAAGTTAATTTTAAATTTGGCCAAAAACTATCAATTATTTTAATGCCTCAATTTAATGAGCTGAAAATATATGACAACAAAGAGTTGAATTACTGGATTTAGGGGAGATAGTCCTTCAAGTTCAAAACAATAATTACCTTCTTTCAAACAGTGTGAATCAGTTAGTCCAAAGAATGTACTTTGCAATGAAAACCAAACCACAAATATTAGACAAACAAAAAAAAGGTTGGGTTGGGTCCAAAGCAAGAGTATAACAAATGCTTACTTTTTATTTTCATAATTTCCCTTGCCAATTTTCTTATTTCCTCTCTTGAAGCGCTTTCTACTGTGGTGTTGTTCCACATTCACCAGCAGCTTTATCTAATGGACCATCCTTCATATGAGCCTTGAGTATATGATTTATGATACTATTTGACTAGGTAAGTCATCACGAGAGGATTTGTTTAAAATAGAACCATCATATATATGTACATTCCTGTCAGAATTATTGTCAATGACAGATTCTTCTTCTCTATTCTAGGTGCAGAAAACAATTCCAGTCTTCAATTCCTTCCTTATTAAATGAAATAATGTATTTTATAATGTTTTATTGCATGATACAAAATTTGTATGTTCACCAAAATTTAGTTGCACATAAACCTGTATATTGTTAATAGATACTGTTTTATACAATAAGTTAGAACCTCCTGGGCTCACTGTTATGAATCAACACTGGTTTCAAAATCCAGCTGTATAGCACTACAAAAGAATGGAGCTTGTAAAATGACAAATGTATAGTTTCCAGTAAATTATTGGGATTGTAAGGGCATTGTCATTGGTGTGCTGTGATGTGCGCAAAATTGGCAGATTGCAATGCCAAACATCATCTAATGTTGATTTGGTGCAGTGCCATTTTACTTGCAGGTCCTGTGAATATCCTCTCTTAAACACCCTAAGCTAAACATAACTTCAGTTCAATGAAGGATCACTCTCCCTTCCCACTAGTGCTATCATCATTGGGACTTCTGGGCAAGGTGTGTTGACATTCTTCTACTCTTGCATAATGAATGAATATACTATGTTCAGTGTCATTGGATGAACTTGAAAAGCTTGAAAAATGTTTGGTGTCAGAAGGCAGTGGTGCTAAGCTTCAAAAGAAAATTGGTCCGCCTCCTCTAACTACGCATATAGCCAGACAGCACAGTGAGGATGGCGAGGTCACCATTATTGCAAATCGTGTAAATGTCTGAAAGGGTTCATTGTCCAATATGTTGATGTAATAGGGACTCAGTCAGAAGAACAACTTTAGACACCAGAGGAGTAAAATCTGACTTCAAGGTCTCCCCCACAATCTGGTTGTGAGATTGCTTAGCTCTATCTATCATTTGCAGCTTATGCTTTTTGACATGCAAGTGGTTCTGTTTGGTAGCTTCACCAGGTTGACACTCCATGTTCAGGTGTACTTGGTGCTGCTCCCGACATGCCTTCCTATACTCTACATTGAACCCAAGTTGATCACCTAGCTTAATGGTAATGGTTGAGTGGGGATATGCCAGGCCATGAGTTTGCAGATTGTGTTAAAGTACAATTCCGCTGCTGTTGATGACCCACATGAATGCCCAGTCTTGAGTTGCTAGACCTGTTGGAAATCTGTCCCATTTAGCATAGTGATAGCGCCACACAATATGATGAAAGTTATTTGATGTAAAGGTGTGACTTCATCTTCACAAGGACTGTGGGATGGTCACTCTTACTGATATTGATATGGACAGATGAATCTCCAGCTGGCATGAGATAAAGTATGTTTTTGGCTGGTTCCCTCACCACCTGCTGAAGACCCAATCTAGCAGTATGTGCTTCAGCACCCAACCAGTTTGATCAGTAGTGCTGCTGCTGAGCCACTCTTCGTGCTGGACTTTGAAATCCCCCATCCAGAGTACATGATAATCAGCAGGAGGTTTCTTTGCCCATTACCACATACCATCCTCGCTCGGCTAATGAATTGGTACTTCTCCATGTTGAACAAACTTGGAGGAAGCCCTGAGGTAGGCAAGGGCATCAAATGTACTCTGGTTGGGGCATTTCATCATACAAAAGGATCCATCATACAAAAGCCATAGCCCTCAATGTTTATGCTTTTAGATCTTACAGGTATGCTGACTGTTAGTGCTATCGTATCTAATTGCTGCATTAGAAAGGTGACCAAAGCCCCATGTGTCATTGTGTCCCTGCTTCCCAGGGCTTTAAGGTGGTCAGATTCTTAATGGCACAGGAAGCCATGAATGTTATTCACATGGGTCTGTGGGCCCCTGATATTGATGGAGAAAAGAACTGTCATCACAAGGGCTACCACTTTCTGAATGTAGCACTTGATGTGCAACCATGCACAGAACATCCTGTCATTGAATGCTTCACTATCTTGGCAATTGTCACTAAGCATTCATACACAGACAGCTGTACCAACAATACTTCATCCTCTGTGATGAACTGAGTTTGGTTGCTTGCTGACAGTGGGTACTCACAATTTCCCTCTGCTACTTTTGAGCAGAGCATCTACAAAGAGCCACACTGTTCAGTATGCTTGAAGGAAACCATCACTATTCTGAAACTAAGGTTCTGCTGCCTGAACAGCTCTGGCTGAGGTCTCCAATACTTGTTGTAAAGTACCAGTATATCTAGATATGTGAGGGTCTCCTCCGTAATCTCACATTTTGTGGGCTTAGCTATGCTAATGGGGCCTTGGGAAGCACCTCAGAGGAACAAAGAGGAGGGTGGAAAAGCTATCTTAGACGCTTCACTTTGGATGGTCTGTCCATGACTGACTACTCAAACTGCAGTTCCCCTAAAATCTCATTACTTCTGCTCCATGCCTCTCCATATTTCCATATTGTTGCTACATAACATCAGAATATTCTCTTGACCAAATTAAAGACATTACAAAAATTTACCTTCCTATCACAACTACATTCAACAACACTTCAAATAATACATACAAAACTAAACTATTGCATTTAATGCATTTTATAATGCCTATCTTATGGGCCTCCTTTGCCTTGCTTAGAATCACTATGCAGTGCAACCTCAGTGGAACTACTTCAGTGTTTCTGTTTTTAGGAAAGCTTTAAAAAAACTCCTTTATTGCAACGCCTTAAGTTTTACTCTCTTTAAATATCAGCTTTGATGGCAAAACCCTGGTCCACTGGTTACTCTGTAAATAAAGTAATACTAATCCAGTCAGAAGCACCAGAGGCAAGAGGTATTACTAAATTCTTCCAATAACTATATTTTATTATTTTTGTCCATGTGGATCTGGCTGTTGTGGCTTTGCTTGAAATTTGTGCATGCATAGTCCCCTATAAAGAAACAAGACAAATTCTAATTGCAGTGATACAAATGAAGTAATGTGATACCTGACACTTAGCCAGATATACAATTCAAATAACTTTATCCTGACATTATCGGAACTCTTGTGTACATTACTCCTTACAATGTGAGGTCGAATCATTGAGTCATACAGCACGTAAATAGATCCTTCGGTCCAACCAGTTCATGCTGACTATAATCTCAAAATAAACTAGTCCCACTTGCTCATGTGCTTGGCCCATATACCTCCAAACATTTCTTATTCATGTACTTATCCAAATGTTTTTTAAATGTTGTAGCAGTACCCACATCCACCACTTCCTCTGGAGATTCATTCCACAGATGAACTATTCTCTGTAAAAGAAAATTGCCTCTCATGCCTTTCTAATATCCTTTACCCCTCACTTTAAAAATACGCCCCCAAGTGTTGAATTGCCCCACCTTAAGGAAAAGAAACTTGCCATTCATCATATCTATACCCCTCATTATTGTACAAAGGTCTACAAGGTCACCCCGCTACCTCCTACACTCCAGTGAAAGATGTCCTAGCCTATCCAGCCTCTGCTTATAACTCAAGCCCTCCATTCACAGCCACATTCTGGTAAGCATTTTCTGAAATGCCTCCAGCTTAATAATATCCTTCCTATAACAGGGTGACCAGAACTGGACACTGTACTCCAGAAGAGGCCTCACCAACATTCTGTGCAACCACAACATGACATCTTACAAAGTTTTTTCATGTGGTCAACAATTGTTGGAGAGAGTTGATTGAACCTCAGTTCTGCTCAGTCTGATTCAAATCCTTCATTTATTGCACAAATGTTCTAATCCAGTGCTATGGTTATCAATCTAACAGTTTGTAATCTGTGTTAGCACAACAGTCCTTTGTATATTATTCCCTCTATTGACTCATTATGCATTTTCATTTTGAAAATGTAATCTTCACTACAAGATCACAAAAAAAGCTTCAATATTGCATGGTTCGACTTAAATAATAAAATCAATGTCTGTTGGTAAGAGAACTTCTCTTACCTGATGATACAATGCTGGTTGCACAAAATGAAAGGACATTTCTCAATTTGCAGTAGCTTTGCATTAGTTTGTGATGAATTTGCATTACCATCTGTTTAAAGAAAACACTGATCATTGCACAGGGTATGTTGATAGACCAAAAGTTTCAATGCCTGACATCAGACAGGTATAACATGTTCTGCTATTTTAGAACCATCTCTATATAATTTGCATAAACCTCATATCAGAAATGCAGCAAGCGTATTTGGCAATCGATTTAAGCATGTGTGAGATAACAGAATGCATTATTTAAATAGAACAACAAGACATATGTTTACAAAATGGACATCAAGTACATTGTTTTATCACAGTGAGATCTGGGTCACCAACAGCGGACATTGAAAACCCATTGTCTCATTCTAAAAACTAAGTGGATTTATGAGACCATATTGTTGAATCCAATAAGGTAACTTGTGATTTTACCTGACCATATTTTAAATAACTGTGCATTTTTAAAAAATCCACTATTTTGTGCATAACAATCTAGGACTATCAGTCATTCTTTTCTAAAATGTCAATTACACACTCTTAAAATTTAGATGGCCTAAAATGAGATGCAGGCTGCCAACAGGGAACAAGAATTAATGTAGTCGTAGAGCATATTTCATTAGATGTCATGTACTTACACAAGGGGGAGCAACTGCTCCAAATATAAACTTCTCAGTGAAAGCACTCCAAGTGACTATATTGAATTGTTTGGATAAATATTGGAAAAAGTCTTTAAAAGTAAAGAGCACAGCTTACAAAATTAATCTATTCCTTTCAAGTGAAATGGTGGAAGAGACATAGAATGGGTTAGGGTTTTTTGAATAAATCGATTAACTTTAAGCTTAAAAGGGAAGGTTAACACTAATAAGTACCTATGAGGAATTTTGGTAATATTGTAGAGACGTAAAAGACACATTTGATGGACTAGAGGGGAAAATAGACAATGGCTGATTAACAATACGAAAAGAAGTAGGATTTATAATAAACATATTAAAAACAAAAGATTATCCAATGAGAGGGTAGGACCACACAAGGATAAAGGAGAGAATCTACTAATGGAGTGTGATGAAATGATAAAAGAAATGAAATATTTTACTTTTGGTTTACATTTAAGTTGGAAGTGGGAATGAAAGGATACTAGAGAACAATATGAAGTAATTAACCTATAGAAAAGGAGAAAATTGGCAGAATTCATGATGGATATGTCAGTGAAGTTTGACGACATGTCCAGTAGACTGAGAAGGAAATCAGAAAGGACAGCTGAGGCTCTGGCCACCTCTTTTAATTCATCTTAAATACGCGTATTATTATTGTGAACAGGCAGGTGGCTAATTCAGCATCATTGCTCAAGAATGGAAAGAAGGTTAAGTAGGTACTTACAGAAATGCTATGATATCATGGAAAGCTTTTAGAATCCATAACATGTGATCAAATTAATAGGAATTTAGAAATGTTCAGGCTAATTGAGGACATCCAGTGTAAAATTTAAGTGAAATTTTTGAAGAAATGTCTTATTGGGTAGTTAAAAAGAATTTAGTGAATCTTGTTTGAAATTGAATTGGATAAAGATTGGAAGCAGGGTTTCTCAGGATCAATGTTGAGTACACTACAATTCTTCATATAAAAATGTTTTGGACATGGTTATAGAAAGAACAATGTTGAAATTTTCTGATGATATGAAACAGCAAGTTTGGAAAACTGAGAAAAACTGCAAAGTACTTCAGAAATAATAATCATGTTATGGAGGTGAGAGGGGAAAGATTTAAGAATAACCTAAGGGGCAACTTTTTCATGCAGAAAGTGGTGTGTGTTTGGAATGAACTGTCAGAGGAAGTGTCAGAGGCTGGTGCAATTACAACATTTAAAGGGCATCTAGATGGGTATATAAATAGGAAGGGTGTAGAGGGATATGGGCCAAGTGCTGGCAAATGGGTTGAGATTAATTTAGGATATCTGGTTGGTATGGATGAGTTGGACTGAAGGGTCTGTTTTGGTGCTGTACATCTCTATGACTCTATGACTCTAAATGGGACAGGTGAAAGATACAATTTAAGAAAGAAGGCAAGGATTGAAAATATGTAGTGAATGAAATATCTTGAAAAGGTGTGTAATGGAAAGAATAGCAAAAATTTACATTTATAAAATGCCTTAGAAATGTTCTAAGGTGCTTCACAGAAATGTCATCAGAAATTGAACCACATTTATCTTGATAATTGGCCGAAAGAACAAAGACATGGGTTATAAAGAGCATATTAAAGCTGGAGAGTGTGATAGTGTGCTAGTAAGATGTAGATAAACAGCTCTGGAGTTTGAATGGTACAGAATTTTGCACAGAACGTATGGACCTGCTTTCCCCTCCCTATCATAACGTAAAGTAGATTTCCTCAGTTGAAGCCAAACTAGGTAAGGTATTGTGAAGATTAAAACTATGAAGAGGCCAATGAGAAACCACTTCAGGTACTTATCATAATAAGTGTCAAAGATTTAGAAATTTAAGAAAATATTTATGTAAACAAATCATGCAATGGTATTGTTTTTGTTGTGAAAACGATACCTGAATTTCACAGAAGTCACTGCATGATTAAACATTATGTTCTTTACACATGAAATCATGATAAAAGTTATGTTCAAATGTTTCAAGACAATGCATCATATTTCTTCCTGGAGACACAAAATTCTACTGAGTTGAATTAAAGATCCAGTAAATGTGATCAAAGTTTTTTGTCAAACATGCTGGGAGGGATTCCATAAAATCTAGCCTAATATTATAACAGTAACATTTTCATCCACTACTGTTGAGGAAAGTTTGATCAATTTGTTGCTTTGAGTTTTACCCATTGTACATACTGAAACCTGCCTACTTGTGGAACAATTTAAATATACTGGAACAAATTTTCTTAAGCAAGAAAACAATAATTTGTGTGCATGCTGGGGATGCACAGTAAAGTTCTGCCACTAGGCCAAAGGAGTTTCAGCTGGTTAAGATTAGTTTTCATCCAGTGATATTTAGGTTTTCTGAATAATAAATTGAAAACCAGAATTTTTTTGTCTTAATGTTTTATGGTAGCAATTACCTATTAATATGATGGAAGGCTAAACAATTAGCATCTCATTTATGTTAAAAAGATTTTTCAGTTGTGAATTATAGAGCATTTACATGGAATGGTTATTCGCAGTAAACAGAAAAAATAATCACTGCCTGTGCACAGCCTTTACAAAACTTCATATTTTGGAATTTTTCATACAGTGAAATAACAATGAATAGTTTTACATAGCATTAAATACAGGAAAGTTTGGTTTGTATCATGCAACTTTAGAATAGTTTAGCAACTATTTAATCACCAACAATAATGGAAAATAATGTGCCTGACAGTAGCCAATTAACAGATTCTGTTATCCTTTATTTAAAAAAAAATTATTTCATGGAACTTGAGCATTGCTGGCAAGATCAGCATTTGATGCTCTCCTCTACTTATCCTTGAGAAGGTTACGATGTTGATTGGATTCTAACAAATGTATTGAAAAAGTTCAAACGAAAATACAAAAGAATTTAAATCTGTCCCTAGTGATAGACAATGCTTTGCAGTCGATATTTAATCATTCAATTAATTCTGCAGTAGGTTATCATAACATAATATTTAAATACACTGGCACAAATTTTCTTAAGTAAGAAAACAATAGTTTGTGTGCGTGCAGGGGATGCCACTAGGCCAAAGGAGTTTCAACTGGTTAAGATTAGTTTTTATCCACCAGTGTATAGGTTTGCTGAATAATAATTTGAAAATCAGAAATAAGTTTTTGTCTTAATGTTTTTGGTAGCATTTTTTATTATTATGATTAATGGGGAATTAGTTCACATCCAGTTTATGTTAACTGGATTATTTTTTCATTTGCGAATTATGGAGCATTTACATGGAATGGTAATTTGCACTTAACAAGAGTATTGAAAAAGTAATCACTAGCTGTGCACAGTAGGAAAAAAGTTCAACAGCCTTTACAAAACTTCATATTTTGGGATTTTTCATACAGTGAAATGACAATGAATAGTTTTACATAGTGTTAAATACAATGTTTGGTTTTGTATCATGCAACTTTATAGCAGTTTAGCAACTATTTAATAAGCAACAATAATGGAAAGTAATGATATTGACGTCTTATAAAGGTGATCCAAAGTAAAAATGAATAGACAGAAGTCACACTAGAAGGAAAAGAGAGGAAAATAAGATAGAGTAAGGAAAGAGACTTTGAAATCAAATTTGCAACAAACCTTTTATTAGAAACTAAAAGCAAAAAATACTGTAGTGAGTACGCTTACGCAATATTTGTCCTCAAAACACTTGAAAATGTGTGTTTCCTGCTAGCTCCCAGTTTGCATCACCTTCTCTTTCAAGAAAGAGTAAAATATGTCAGTAAATGCCCTGTAATTTTTTGGGCGATGTGATGATCAAGATTTAACTGTACGTATGGCAGCTGAGAGTTGTTGGCACTAGGCTTGCAACTTTACTAAGTTTGTGAGGGTGAGATAAAATATTTTAGGATTGAGTTTGATTGATAAGGATTGTTTGTAAGTAGCTAATGGGTGACGGATAGTTAACTGGGCTCTAGATGAGGCTAAGTTTGCAGTAGGAAGGATATGTAAGTTGAAGATGAATTATTCAACATGACAATTTTTGCAATATCATTTATTTTCCTCCCTGCATTGCATCCATATTCATGTAACAAAATTCCGGGCATTTACTCCTGTCCCTGTTCCCGCTGTCTCCTGAACATTGATTTGGAAGTCTTCCTGCCCCCTACTGGATACTGAACATCTCTACACTTCGATAATGAGGACTCCAGTGCAGTATCTGAAAATGTTTGTGCACACTCTCAATCATCCTTCCTAGCAGCTTTTCAGAGGTGCCAACCATCACTCCAATCCCCGTGTCTTGCAGCCAAAACGCGTCTCACCTTTAAGAAATACGGGCTGCTTTTTAGTGGCACAAGTTGATAGCAATATTCGGATGGTGATAGCTGCAGCCAATTAAACATGGTCGGCGTTGCCTGTTGCACGTATCTATGACAAAGAAGCAGGCAGCAACATGTACGGGTGCGGGTTATTTATACCGCGATCCTGGTGTCTGGTTTGGGGGATTAGACAATTTTTACCCCATAAACCTCTACTTTAAATAACAAATCTGCTGAAAAGTAATATAAACAAAACATTTTCATTTTGAAAAAACCACTTGGCAAGGCACAAACTCATTAAAACCTTTACGCAAAAGTATTCTGAATATTATTTACGTTTCATATGTTTACATCACTAGTTAAAGTTAACTACGTTTCAACTAAGTATTTTATAGTTTTTTTTGTTTTCGGAATGGGTAGTTTTACACTATATTCTCACTGAAATTAATTAGTTACTTTTCTGTTTAAGATGTAAGACCACAATTCAATTAAATAGGTTGATAAATTTATTGTTATTAGTGCAAGGTACAATATAAGGAACGAAACGGAAACTGTCCTCATTGGATTCAAAAGGGCAGAATTATCAACATAGGATGGACATTTCCTTTGTCTTTGAACAATATGGATTTGTATTACCTGCATACATAAGCAGGACGTGAAGCAAGCTGGATAATTGGACCTGGATAATAGTAACACAACCACACATACGAGTCAGAGAAAAAGGTACTAGTGTTGCACGAACTGACTTTATTACACATGCTTGGCTGCAGTTCTAAACTTTCCACATGCTACAGAGCCATAAGCGGTCATTGATGTAATCAGCAGTAACATCTTCAAAATTAAAACCCTTACAAGCAAGTACAACACTTACATCTTATAGTTTTCATTTAACAAAACATGTGAAGGTAATTTAGGGGAAGGAGTAAAGATTAATGGAGGGCCTTTTTTTGTAATGCAGTGGTACAGTCCCTGCCTCTGGGCCAGAAGACTTGGGTTCAAGTCCTACCTGCTCCAGAGGGGTGTAATAACATTTCTGGACAGGTAGATGTAGAAAATTAGTGATAGTAGAAAGAGTTGGGAGGATGAAGGAAAATAGTCAAAAATTTTAAGAAGGTTTTATTTTGAACAGGTAGACAGAAATTTAGATGAAGAAGAGACTTAGAAAGAAAACTTAAATTGCAGACACACACCCGATTGTTACAAGGCAGAAAGAGGCAGTTCAGCCCATCATGTTTGCACTGGCTCTCTGAATGAACACTATTACTTAGTGCTGTTTGCTTGCCTTCTTCCCTCAATCGTGCACATTGAATGCCTCAACTGAACCTGCATCCACCACATGGACGTGCCATACATTCCATATCCCAACTACTCGCTATTATTATAAATGCTTTATGTTTCTTTGAGAACTTATATTTTGAAGGATTGTAGAAAAAGGAATTGTTTTCAATTTTTCTGGACATACCTGGAGTAGTTTCTTTAAAAGAGGTAATTAAACTTGCATGGTGAAATTGCACTTTTAAAAAGGCTTCTAGAACTCATATGACCAATGATAATTGTTTTGCTGTAGACCCTGCCTGGACTGTTTTTGCACAGTGGCTGGCTTGGAGAGATTCTTGTTAATTTGGAGGGAAGTGTACTTTGAACAAAATGCAGGGCTGATCACTTTCATTTCTGAAAAGAAAATCACTTCAGGGTGAAACCTATTTGTTCTTTTGAAACCATGGTTAAAAGAACATTGCAAAATTGTATTCTGTCAACAAACTGCAGCTGTAAGGCTTAGATCTGACTGTGATTAGTGATTTGACTATGTATGTCAGAACATCAGAGCAACAGACTCCTACGCATTATCCTTTTGCCTTCAAGAATAACCCACTGCTCAAAGGTGTTTATTTTCCAGAAAACCAATCTCTGTGGAGAAAACTTTTTTTTTGCCCTGCTTTTCATAAAGAACTTGATGTCCAAAAGGTATCGGGATGAGTTGGCAAGATGGATACAGAACTGACTTAGTCATAGGAGACAGAGGGTAGCAGTGGAAGGATGTTTTTGGAATGGAGGTTTGTGACTGGTAGTGTTCCACATGGATCAGTGCTGGGACTTCAGCTATTTGTGATCTACATAATTGATTTGGAGGAAAATATAGCTGGTCTAATTAGTAAGTTTGTGAATGAAACAAAGATTAGTGGAATTTTGGATAGTAAGGAGGATTGTCAGAGGATACAGCAGGAGGCGTGGGCAAAAAAACTGGTAGATGAAGTTTAATACAGACAAAGTAAGGGGATGCATTTTGGAAGGTCAAGTACAGGTGGAAATTATACAGTGAACGGCAGAACCCTTAGGAGTATCGATATGCAGATCCACAGATTACTGAAGATGACAGCACATGTAGATCAGGTTGTAAAAAAAGGCCAATGCCATGCTTGCCTTCATTGGAAGAGGCATTGAGTATAAGGATAGTCAAGTTATACTACATCTTTATGTAACTTTAGTTAGGCGACACTTGAAGTATTGCATACAGTTCTGATCACCATACTACGGGTGGATGCTTTGGAGAGACTTAACAGGATGTTGCCTGGTATGGGGGATTTTAGCTAAGAAGAAGGGTTGGATAGAAAGGGTTTGTTTTCACTGGAACACAGAAGGTTGAGAGGTGACCTGATAGAAGTTTATAAGATTGTGAATGGCATGGATAGAGTGGAAAGTATGAGGGCTTTTCCTCAGGATGGAGGGGTCAATTACTTGGGGACACAGGTTCAAGGTGCAGGGAGGGAAGTTTAAAAGAGATGTGAGGGGCAAGTTTTTCATGCAAAGGGTGGTGAGTGCTTGGAATATGCTGGCAAAGGAGATGGTGGAAGCAGACACAATAGCAGCATTAAAGAAGTACCTGGACGAATACATGAATAGGAAGGGAATAGAGAGATATGGATTCTGTAAGTGAAGACAGTTTTAGTACGGGAGGGCGAAATGTGGAGGGGCCAAAGGGCCTGTTTCTGTGCTGTATTGTTCTTTATTCTCAGCTCACAGCCTTATTCCTGATGAAGGACTTTTGCCGGAACATCGATTCTCCTGTTCCTCAGATGCTGCCTAACCTGCTGTGCTTTTCCAGCACCACTCTCAACACCAATTAACTACTGCCAAGGCTTCTTCAGCATTACCTTCCAAACTCACGACCTGCAAAGTCTGGGTGGGCAAGAGCAGATTTTTTTTGAATACTAACATCTTTAACTTCCCCTTAAAGTCAAATAACATCTTGTCTTTGATATTTATCACTGCCCCTTAATTATAGCTTATTCAAAATCTTGGAATTCACTGCCAAGCTACATTGTAAAAGTTCCTTAATTATAAGAACTGCAGTAGTTCATGAAAACAGTCCACTATTACCTTTTAGGGCAACTGGGATGCACAAAAACAGAGCTAATGCCTTGCATTTGGTGACCCTTTGTCAGAACAATGCTGGTCTTGCCAGCCTTTGCTGCTGCCTCTATGTTAAAAATCATCCAATCAGGCTTCTGTTTCATACATAGTACTCAAAATCACCAAAGATATTTTATTTAATTAGGACCGTGGCTAATTGTTCCTTCTCAGAGTGATGGAAGTAGATTAAATAGTAACTTGCAACCAGAAGTGGAAATAGAGTATACCTGGAAAGGGAAAAATTACAAGGTTAAGAGATAAAACAGCACTGTGTTGATGGAAAATAGGTTATGTGAAAATCTCTTTCGAGGAATAGCTTGCGTCTACACTGTTGGAATCCAATTATTTTTTTTAAAATTTACCCCTTTTAATCTTTCTAACGTATTCAACACTGTTAGGCACAATATTCTTCTAAAACCTCTATGCACAGTTCATGTCTGTAGCACTGTTTTATTCTATTTCCATCTTGTCACATCGTAAATAATAACATCCAACAAATTTGTCCTTCCATACCTAAACATCACGAGTGCAACCTGGGTTACATAATTACCCATGCCATTTTATAAATTATATCATATTATTTCAGCATGATGGTTATACACATTTTCCATTGTGTATTCAACATAAAAACCTGGATGATCACATATCTTCTCCAAGTTAATGCCTGCAGAACCAAATCATCCTTTATGGCTGCTGCAATCACTTTATAGTATCTTATCCTTGGCTGCTACCTCATGCTCTATTGTTCAAGCTTTACCTTTGCTTCCTCCCCTATAGCTAATTTGTCACCCACCAGGGCACCTTTGTTTCACTTCTACAATATTGTCTGCCTTTTCCCCATCTGCCTTTCTTTCCTATAAAAGTCCAAATCCATATGTTTATAGATTCATGGCTACACTCCTCCAATGATAGAATTAGTAAGGTTATCATTTAAAAATCACAATTACACAGGATGTTACAGTGATTCCATCACCTGCACTGAGGTACAGAAAAGATTTACAAGGATGTTGCCAGGCTTGGAGGATTTGGGCTATAGGAAGAGGCTGAATAGGATGCAGCTGTTTTCCCTGTAGCATTGGAGGCTGAGGGGTGATCTTATAGAGGCTTATAACATCATGAGGGGCCTGGATAGGATAAATAGACAAAGTCTTTTCCCTGGGGTGAGGCAGTCCAGAACTAGAAGGCATGGGTTTAGGGTGAGAGTGGAAAGATATAAAAGAGACCTAAGGGGCAACTCTTTCACACACAGGGTGGTGTGTGTATGGAATGAGCTGCCAGAGGAAGTGGTGGAGGCTGGTACAACTGCAACATTTAAAAGGCATCTGGATGGGTGTTTGAATAGGAATGGTTTGGAGGAATATGGGCCAAGTGCTGGCAAATGGACTAGATTAGGTTAGGATACCTGATCTGCATGGATGATTTGGACCAAAGGATCGGTTTGTGCTGTACATCTCTATGACTTTATGACTCTAAATCCTAGTTACCATTACCCCATCAAATTCAGGTAGCTTCCCACTGCCGCAAAGAACTGGATTCTCTTTCAAATCCCTCCAATGACTCTCCTACTCATCAAATAACCCACTGTACTCCCCATCTTGGCCACATATTGCATGATCTCCATCAGCTCTACACCCTTGAATACAGTCTCATGTCCTCAATTGATTGTTGTCCTATTTTTCATTTCTCACACTTCTGTGTTTCCCCTTCCTGCCTTTCTTTCTCTTGTTTTATTTTCTTCTCTGCTTAGGACTGACTCTAGTTCATTCTTATATTTCAATCTGAGACATTTTTGAAGGCTGCACTAATGTTCCAAAATATTAGTGTATGGCAACATTGGAGCAGGAGTAGGCCATTCACCCAGGCCTGTTCCACTAAATTAGATCATAGCTGGTCATCTGTATCAATACAATTTTTTTGCTCTATCCCCATAACACTTGATGTTAGTAGTATCATGAAATCTATTAACCTATGCCTTGAACGTAATGCACACTACTCTGTGTGGCAGTAATTGTTTTAGACTAACACTTCCACTTTTCCAGCTAGGGGAAACATTGTTCCACACTCACCTTTTTATATTTCTAAACTTTAGTGAACATAGGCCCAGCCTCCTCAAGCAATCCTCCATCACAGGAACTAATCTGGTGAACCTCTGTGGAGTTCCCTCTACAGCAAGTATATCCTTCTTTACATAAGGTGACCAAATTACACATAATACTTCAGCTATGGTCTCACCAAGATTCAATACAATTATACCAAAACATTTTTACTATTTACTCAAATCCTCTTATGATAAAAAACCAATATACCATTCACCTTCCAGATTGCTTGCTGCATTTATATGTCAGCTTTCAGTGATATGAACAAGGACCCATTTTCCCTTTGGAAAGGGAACACTACTCAATCTCTGAAGAAATACTATGCACCTCATTACTGCCACCAAAAGTGAATAATTTCTCATTTATTCATATTGAATTCCATCTGCCACATTTTCCCCAATCTTTCTGCCTATCTAAATCCTGTGGAAGCCTTTGTATCCTTCTCATAATTTAGATTCCAACTTAGATATGTGCTATCGGCAAACTTAGAAATATTATGTTTGGTCCTCACATTCAAATCATTGACATAGATTGCAAACATCTTATAGTAACCCACTAGTCACAGCCTGCCAATCTGAGAATGAACTATTTATTCCTACTCTGTTTTCTTTCTGTTGACCAGATTCAATCCATGCTAGTATATTGCCCTTATCCCACTTGTTCTAATTTTCTTTACTAACATCCTACATGGAACATTATCAAACAGCTTCTCAGAATCCAAGGACATAACATTCACTAGTTCACTAGTTCTCCCCTACCAACTCAAAAAAAGCTCAAAAACTCCAAGTTTGTCAAATGTGATTTTCATTTCATATATCCATGTTCACTCTGACCAATTGGGTGATTATCAGCTGTTTTATAGCATTCATTATTTTTCCTACCACCGATTCAGGCTAACACATCTATGGTGACTTATTTTCTCTCTACGGTTTTTCTTAAGTCATGGTGTTACAACTTGGGGGGTATTATACAGAATTGATAGAATCGCGAAAGATAATCACCAATGCGTTTTATCTCTCTACAGTCACCTCTTCAATACTCTAGGTTGTAGATTACTGAATCCCAGTAATTCTCCAGGACTACATTTTTTTTCAACCAACACTTTTTTTTCAGTTCTACGTTCTCATTAGTTCCTTGTAACTCTATTATTTCAGGGAAATTCTTTTATGTTCTTATTCCCATTATAAATTCTTCTATCTGTCTGTCATGGACCTTCATTTGGCTTTCCTAACCTTTTCCTATTTATATACCTATATAAGCTCTTACTGTCCTTTTTTTGTTTTTCGGTTGCGTTCATATTCTATTCTCCCTATATTGCAATCATTAAGTGTTTGCAACAAATTGTCATGTACATGATTGCAAAATTTAGCATAGCTATTGAGATACAACAAAATGCAACGATCCAAATGCCTTGTCTGAATGGCTTTTCAGAGAGAAACAACCCTTGAATGGCTAGATCAAATATGAGAACACTGCGATGTGGGCCCATAGCATTTAGTATGCAAAGTCCTCGCTAAATATTGGACACTCCCTTGATATCCTTCCTCATTCCACTGTTCCGTTCCCGTTTCGCTGTCAAGGACTTAACAGAATATTATGCAATTCAGATGATTGAGTGACAGGGGTTAATGCTGTACTTTAACATTTAAGAATAACTCATTGATTACGAGTAACATAACCTCTCTGAAATTTGTCTGAGATAAGAATGGGTGATTCCGCATTTACTGCGAGGCTTTTTTTTTGCTCTCTGAAGATGGGGCGGATATAAAGCTTGTGTACTTAGACTGATTGCAACTACACTTGGAAATATGCTTTCGGTAAATCAGACATCTATTTATTTTGTGTCAGTCTTGTTTGGCCGGTATATCTTGGAACACATTAGAAATTACTCCATAGTTTTACCAAAAGAGTCATGTTTATGTGAGAAAAAGATATATACGGTATTTTCCCTTTGATCGCAGTGTCCCCCAAAAGAGTGATTCTAAAATATACTACATTGTGAAGCACAATAAAACAATTCTAAGCAATGATACATTACACTGAAAATATTCACTGAACCAATTACTTTCCAGCTTTTGCCTTGCCGAACTTATTGTAGTGAAGACTCTTCATATTTTTCTTTGCTGCGCCCAGCAATTCATAAGTAAACACAGCGCAATTAATGTGCAAACACTGAGATCGACCTCTGCATTTCAGTTCTGTTGACGTCCTAATGTTTACTGAAATTGACTGTTCTCTTGGAATACAATTACACATGTTTTACGGTGAGATCCGAGTCTTCATTTCGTTTCCCAAGTACTGCATTGGAGGTAAAGAAACAGTCGCCCTTAACTTACTGAATCTCGAAAATCATTCCCTGGTTCTCTTGTCTAGATCCTAAACGTAATACCTTGTTAGAGCTATTAATACGCCGAGAAGGTTCTCAAACGACTGCTGAGAAATCAACTACAGGACGTGTTTTAACATTATGTTTAATTCTTAAAAACGATATAACTTCTGACGCGCCCTTTTAGTACTCTTTCAGTGTGCAGTCACCTGCTATATTGCTGAAGGGAGACACGAATTGGCAGTTAAACTACAGTGTCTACAATGAAAATCTGCTTAAAAAAACCTGACCCACGTTAATGTTTTAAAAAATAGAAAGAGAATCCCGTACTTCGTGAATTCGACTACATCGCTATTGTTTAATAATCTTTATTCTGCACACTCACCCGTCCACTTTCAGATGATTAATCCACAAAAATGATAGACTGCACAATTGAAAGCGGTTATTGGCAGAAAGTCCAAGATCACAGCAAAAAAAAATCCGCCAAGAAACATGTTTACGTCGCATAAAAGGAAACCAGTTAAGATTTTAAAATATAACCGACACACTGTTAACCCCTTGAGCACTTTTCAGTAAAGTTACTCGGCTGGTCATGCGTGCTGCGGCTGTGCTCAATCAGCAGCGAAATCATCCAACTCACTGAAAATTTTCCAGTTTTGGAATGTCTGAGCAGACAGTAAGAACAACTTTCCTAATTAGTCTGATTACTCTCGATCATTTATTGCGAGGTGTTTGCTGCATTTGTAAGATTTTTGACAACTAGTAATGTTCATTTTGAGTTGTAGGTTAGCTTGTTTGTAAACTAAACACTCGGATATGCTCTTGAGCTGCCCTACCGTCCAGGGCTGCGGACCAGGAGTTTGAAAGCTGGGATAGAGGTTGGAGGGCGCTTATCCATTGGGTAGGGAAACGATGGACCAAATGCACTCCTACGATGTCATGTGTTTTTTTTCTATATTCCTAATAGTCGGTATAAAGTCACTTCAATGAATCTAAGTGATGCAATATGTGGGAGTAATCAGGTTTGCTGCGGGAGGGCTGTGTTTGCTACGGCTGTCGGGTTGATGGCGCTATGAGCTGACTCCTCTTTAGTAGGTTTCACGCTTCGCTAATACTACTCCACAGGCGCCTACCTCTCACTCTCCCTTCGAGGAGGGGGGGGAAGGGGGGGGTGGGGGGAGGGAAGAGAGAGATTGCTTGTCAATAAACAAAACGTTTTTAGATTATTACAAGGTCGCTCCCAGCCTTGAGCAAGCTCGTTCCCGAGTCCCAGCCCTACACATGAAGGCGGGACAAAGGCGGGGCAGCTTGACTTCGGCCAATCGCAGAGTGCTCTCTTTTTAAAATTCCCTGTCCGTCACTCAGTTTCCTCTTCGTCAGCCTCCTTCGCCATATTGGGTAACTGAAAAAAAAAGCCAGTTTTTTTTTCCGCCTTTACTAGAATCAGTTTTGACGAGCGATAGGTTGTAAACTGCTGTTGTTGTTAGCATTTTTGTTGTGGTTCGGTGCTTTGCAGCTTTCTGAAGAATTGCACGATATTGTTACATCGTGTAACCTTGCAGTTCTGCTGTCTGTGAGGCTTCGGACGATTTGCAGTGAGAGGGGGTACGAAGGGGAAAAAAAATGTCAAACGTACGCATTTCTAATGGTAGCCCTTCGCTGGAGAGAATGGCAGCTCAGCAAGGAGGGCACCCGAAACCCTCAGCCTGCAGGAACCTTTTCGGTCCCGTAAACCACGATGAGTTGAACCGAGACTTACAAAAGAAACAGAAGGAGATCCGCGAGCAGGACAGGCGAAGGTGGAATTACGACTTCGAGAGGGACAAGCCGTTGGATGGGAATTACAAATGGGAAGCGGTGGATTGCAAGGATGTGCCTAATTTTTACTGGGGTTCTTCGAGGGAGCAAGTGTCATCAGCGGATTGCAGTGTGGATGTGAACGGGAACCATGCGATTGTTTGCGTAGGAACTTTGGCTCTGGGAAATTCAGGGGACACGCACTTAACGAATTCAGAGCAAAAGGACGTGGTTAAAGAGACAACTGAACATTTCACGGACTCAAAAGAGCAGTGCTGTAGTCCCCGAAAACGAGCTGCGTCAGTCGGTAAGTGACAAAGATGCACTCTCTTTTGGGAGCTGCAGGATCCATTTTCAAACGGACCTTTATGACCTTTTTCTTTTCCCGCAAAAAGAAGCTTTCACCACCAACCAGTGGTTTACTCCTTTATTTCCAGTGGACCTGCTTTTAAAATCGTGCAGTTCTTGGTCTGTTTGGGGTTAAGCATGAGTTCCCCTACGTTTGAAAAAGGCTACTGCAACTTCAAAGGCCTTTTAGAAAGATGAAGCAAACGGCTTTTTCCTCGTTCAACAAGCTTGAGATGTGGTTGACTAATACCCACCAGCACAAGTCTTCAATAGGAGTAGGAATGACCCTCATAATATACCATCATCCTTATTTCAATTTTTAACTAGCTTTTCTTGATTATAGATGGATTTCCAGAAGCAAAAAGAGTCAACACAGCGACGGAGACAGACTGGTCAGCAAATTCTCCCAATATAAATGCATTAGAGAAAACGCCGAAGAAATCGATTTCGAGCGGGCATCAAACATAAAACAAAGGTGACAAGGTAGTTACGATGTACCTTTTTCAATTGATTGTGTCCTCCCAAAATATCCTATAACGTAGCTAGCAACAAGACTGCATTGATCAATCGGCCTCACTAGCCCAGGTTTGAAAGTGTATACAGGGTTGTAATGTCACTGCTGTTTCTTTGCTATATTTTCCTGAACGACACGTATGCACAGGTGATTATTTCCAGCTGCTTTCAAATAACTAGATACACTATTGCGTTCTGCACAAGAATCCTAACGTCTTCGGTGACCTTTCTTTCCCTGCCCAATATAGTAGATTGCTTTGCCCAAGTCTTGTCAATAAAGTAAGTCACAGGACTGACTGAAAATGTAGTACATTACGCGGGGGAGTGCGCAACCACAACAGTGGTGTGCCTTTGTAGGCTTTATACAATGAACATTTTTTTTTCTTTACGCCAACGTCCATCATAAATATAATAAAAGGAGAAATAATCACGATAAAAATGGATCACTAGAGCAAGTTGTACTTTATCTCCCCAGCTAAAATATCCAAGCAGCATTCAAAGTAACACTTGGGATGGAATACAAATTTGTAGAATAGCTGCTTTACAAACATGTTTAACGTTTCTCATTTTGGGACTCTAATTTCCCCTATGATTTTGCGCTGTAGTAAGATATGAGAGGAGGGAATATATACACAATGCACAAAATGAGGGGTAGGGTGGGGAAGCTACATTTTAAATGGCTAGTCTCAACAAAGTAAAACTTAATGGAGATTATTCTTATTTCTTGGCCTTGTCCACATTGGTAGCCATAGTAAAAGTAATGCATTGAAAATATTGCCCACTTTGTGTGAAATACTGCATATGCTAAATAACTTTGTCTTTTGTGTCAGTTTCACATAGCACAAGATGTGATACCTCATGCACCTTTTGTGCTGACATTTTAAATATCCTTTGTCAAAATACTTTTTTTTTTGCAGTTATGACTTTTCTTTAAATTGATAGATCTAACTAGTCAGATCCAAAACCTCTAACATACTCATTTCGGTGACTTTCTGTTCAGTTAATGCTGCCAAACTTTATCAATTTGCCCCTCTCACTGCATCAGAAAACAAATCTGTTTCTTTTTTTAAAGAAAAGCCTAGGAGCATCAGTCCTAATTATATTTGGATTACCAAATAATACATGTTTATGCATTTGAAAATTATGGCTGCTAGTTAAATGTGGTTGTGTGTCCAATGGGATAAAGTCCCACCATGCTGACTGAAATGGATTTTTTGATTACTTCCAGGCAGAAGATACAACTTATCCAGCTGCTAGATTTTAAATGAGATATGGCAATATCACAATAATAACTTGATTGTATCTGTGCACAAGTCTTAACACTACTTATGGTATTGGTTGGCTCAGCGTCCAGTTGAATAACCAATTGCAATTGCTTAACCCTTTTGCCAACTGTACCCTGTAATCAGCAGCTGAGTTGAAATTATCAGTGTGGCTATGCCAAATAGCATTTTAAGTAATTCCAATCATACATAATTACCAAACATTGTATTAATCTTTTTTACTTCGTATTTTTCCTTGTTAGATATGAAGATCTTTTTTCCTTGTTCATCCATGGCAGTGCTTGATGAAGCGAGGACGATCTCCTCAGAGACAGACATATCGTTATCTCTCCAAGTGAGGAGAGCCCAGGCACTGAACTTGTGAACACTAAACCGCCTATTTTAGAGTGGATATAGCGCTGTGCAATTAGGTTCTTCCTTTATCACTTGGCTGATTTTACTACCTGTGTATATAGTTTTTTTTTTGTAGCACATAAACCATTTTTGGTGGGGGAGGGGAGGGAGGGATGAGACGGGAAAATATTAAAACGCAGAGTTAGACAATGTATGACTTGAATAGTAGCAGTATAGTTTTCCAATGCAGTTTAGAAACTGCAAAGTTACAATACCTGTGTATTGTATGTTTAAAAGAATAAAAAAAAATCTAAAATGTACCTGTGTACATAACTTTGTAAAGACACTGAGAAATTATACTAACTTATTTATGTTGAAAAGAATTGTTTTTTTGAAATCTAGAAGATAATTTTCCGTTAAGCCAAAGTGGCATTCTTCATGTGCATTTGTAAATGCTTTATTGTAGATTTTCCCTTCCGTTTTTGCCTGTCATAATATAAGGCTATGCTTGAAAGAGAAAGCGTCCTGAGCCATTTTCTGCCTTAATATTGAATATATTCCTCATTTTTGTTTTGTAACGTGTGAAGAGATGCTGACTTTGTCCCGCATCCTGATTTCAAATAAAGAAAAACGTACAATATACGTGTGTATAGCTAATTCACATTGCAAATGTCCAAGAAAGCGTTAAAGTAGCTAGTGCTACTACCTTAGTTAAGTTGAGGGATGTTTTGGTTTGCATAATGATTTGAAAATGATCTCGGGGTTTCTGTGATTGTAAATGTAAGGCTTATTTTGAGATGAGGCATTTTTAAGTGTCGATGCGAGCTACACCTAGTCAAAGAAATAAGTAAAAATGTTTAATGTTCCATATTTTCAGAAAACCGTTATAATTCCAAGGGTTTTATCCGCACCCTGAAACAGTTGCCTCTGATGCTTAAGACATTATTTTTAAATGATAAACGCATCTTCTTGGGTGTGATTTTTGAAGAGGGGATTTAGCGTGGCGGGGGAGTTGACAACAGAATGCCAGAGTGCTTAGGTCCTGTACCTTATCTTCACCACCTATCTTCCCCCCTCAAAGGAAAAGCGAACCGACATGCATTTGAAAGCCTTATTTTAAAAAAATAACAGTAGCTGCAGAAACAATAGCTTTGTAAAACATTATCGCCCGCTAAGTAGGAGCCAGACACTCCCAGGAGCAGCTACAGTGTGTGTGGGAGAGGGGGAGCTCGAGCTCTGGAGCGGCTAGCGCTCTGTGGATGATTGACAGCTCGCGTACTAAAAAAAGCACGCCACGGTGTGGCGGCCAATGAGGGCGCGAGCTACTCCAACGTCAGCGCGCGCCTGGCCGTGTTTGTCTTTCAAAACTGTTGCCCCGCCCACTAGCCACAGTCGCGTTGGCCCACGCTCGAGGAGACGAAACAAACGGTTGGGAACGACACGATTCTATTGGAGGACAAGAACGTCAATCAGCGAGAGGAGGCGTCCTTGTCGCGAGCGCGCACGCAGTTCGGAGAGAGGCCGTCCAACTTTTTGAATTCATATTTAAAACGACAATAACCGTTTCCCAAAGTCTATTTAAAGCTGCGCCAAAAAAATAGAAACCTTCACTTGCCTTTTTTATTGGTCTGTCTCCTGCAACGGTTAGACCGAAATGATACATTTACAACGGCACGGCCGCTCGAATTTAGAAAACAAAATGACGATCATACAAAATAGGTCTGTCAATGTAGGCGGAGTGGAATGCGTTCTTTATATTTTTAAGAAAAAGCCTTAAGTGCGTTTAAGACAGCGAAGTGTGAATAAAATGTAATTTTCTACAGAGTGCAGTATGGAGCGGACCTTTTTTTAAAAAAGTGATGTTACAGTGCGGACAGGTTTAGATGGCCTCCATCCACCCTTTACGTTCCTTCACATGTTTCACAGCTGCTGCCCAGTGACTAAGTGAATTGCCAATTTAAAAAAAAATCATTGGAACGATCACTCCACGCTGTCACATAGGAGCGGGGAAGTTGGTAAGTAGCTTGTTCTCATTTTAGAAGAAAGGAAAAGAAAAGGCCGCTATTAAAAAGCCATTTTACTCTTGCAGTAATTATGTTGTAATTAGTTATAATAAACACGTCTTACTTAACGAGACAACTTGCTTCAGCCTGCAGTAAATATTAGGCAGCGAAATGGAAACTAAACTGTATTTCATCTTCAACAATTCTCAGTGTAGACCTCAGCAAGGCAACCACAACGTTTGCAGTAGGTCTGCCTTTTTAGTGGTATACTGGTACACCCAGTACCTACATCCTAAATAATACCTGTTTTTTAAAAAAGGTACATGTACGTGATTGATGACTGGCTTTCGTGGTATGTTCCACAGCAAATTTAAATTTAATTTTCACCTACTTTTGCGCAGTCCTCATCAGTCTAACAAGATTATAGTGGCATAGATACTCACTAAAATGTGCTCTTGACGTTTTTTTTTCTTAAAAAAGCAACAAGTAAAATTGTGTAGCCCCATTTGTAGAAAGACAAGCCTATGCGTGAAATATACAAAGTATCTGTTTCATATAAACTTGCCAATAGATAAGAGGAAGAACTCTCGTTTGGAGACCTCGTCTGCTTTCTCCAGGTGTAATCTATTTATTAATGTGAAAACAACGCCATTCGCCTTTCATGAGTTTAACACAAACACAATTGAAGCGATCATATATAACACCATGCTGCAAGACATCTCAAACAGAAGGCCTGGTAATTTGTAAATCATTTCGCGAAGTATCAATCGAGCAGAACTCGTACAGAATTCTAAATCAATTGAAGCCTTCACTCAATCAATAACGACTTTTGTGGGGTTTATTTATCTGCTCACTAGGAATAAAAATAGTGGTGGGTGGGGTGGAGCGTTAGTAAGTTATGGGATACTTAATGTCTGCCTGTAATGTTATTGATTAGCTAATCAATTGGTTTATGATTATAAACTTGCACACAAAAAATCAGTTGGACTATGAGCTCTTATTTCGTAGAGGTAATATCCCTACCTCTGGACCAAGAGGCTCGGGTTCAAGTCCCACCTGACGCAGAGTAGTATAATAACAGCAGTGAACAGGTTGACTAGAAAATATCTAAGGTAAAAACAATGACTGCAGATGCTGGAAACCAGATTCTGGATCAATGGTGCTGGAAGAGCACAGCAGTTCAGGCAGCATCCGAGGATGCTGCCTGAACTGCTGTGCTCTTCCAGCACCATTGATCTAGAAAATATCTAAGTATACTTAAGTCCGGCTTGACATGTATCTCTACCTTTGGGCTAAAAGCGCCTGGCTCAAGTCCCACCTATAGATTTGATCAAGTTGATTAAAAATATGGAAGTTTTAGATCGATATTAAAACATTAAACGTCGGCTGTCCAAATCTGGCACCACTTAACTATAATCTTCATGCAGAAAAAAAACACTACAGGTTATGCGTACTTGAACCAAGTATCACTAATTTTACCCGAATTAAAGGCCCTGCCGAATATTAACCTTTTTGTTGAATCGATATTAGGACATCCAATTCAATTCTGTTTTCATAATACAATTATAGTCTCTCACCACATAACCACACATTGTTTACGACCCTGGCAGTGTTAAAAATGTTTTGGTATTCATGCATACACCTGTGACTCCATGTATTTTTACAGATTACACATATTTTGCATATACTTCACCATCAATTGTCATTCTTAAAAAAATGAAATTATTTGGAAAATGAAGCAAGTATTTGCATTACATTTACAATGGAATGGGTAAATGGCGGTAAATGGGTTAAATTGGAGAATCGTATATTGTGAAAAGTGAACAGGTACAAAGACAGACTGATAAAAGGCTGGAGTCTACATCAGGGACACAGGAGAAAAGTGGCAGATATATGTAACGCAAAACAATCAAGAGTGATTATTACAAGAATGATAGTTTGATTGGAGGATCGATTGAAATAATAAGATAATACAGAAATGGATGACTTCAGGGGTCTGGATGGACAAAAACCACAGAGAACCAAGGCTGGGATGAACTGATGGTTTATTTTCAGGTGGAGCAGAAAAAAAAGTGAGCCGCTGCGATGCTTTGGGTGATAAAACCAGACCGGTCTCCCAATACCATCCACGGCCAAGATTATTGAACAGGAAGATTATGTAGGAAGACGCAGAAGAATAAATACAAACATGGACTCTTTCAGCTACAATGAGAGATTTAACACAGAGCGTTGTTTGGTTCGAGAATAGAATTAGATTTCTATTAACGCGTTTCGTTGTTCCTTATGTATCCCGATCGGTTATCGGTAATGACTCATACACGTTAATTCTAAAATAAAAACCTTATTTCTATACCATTATTTCTAAATTTAAAGGAAGGAGAGATATTATGTCTTATTTTCGATGGATTAACGTATCAAGTCAGAGGTCAGTCATATGCACTCAATTCAACGCCATCACATATGGAAATAAAGTACAGAAACAATTTTTCTGACATTTGCTATCTAATCGGTATGGGACAGAGATGAAAATTGCTGTTAAATCATTAATTAAGAGAAAAAGAAAGGGAGGATCTTTCCCCCCCAGACAACAACGTTACATTGATCATTTTTTCTTGTTGGAGAACTTAGTCAATGCTCTAAAGACATTTCTTAAATATCATTTAGGCCAGGCTAGTCTATCTCTGGTTACCTAATGGCATACATATAAATTCATACAATACAAAGCAAATTAAAGATGCATTAAGCTCCCAGGCAGGGGCAAAGATCATATAATCTAACTGTGGGAGTAAAATCATCGTTTGGAAATAAAATAGCTACCCAAGAAATTATGAATTATAACTACACCGGCTTTACCCATTTCAATCTCCAACTTTTTTTAAGTTGTGAAGGAAAATATCTGAAGCGATGAAAGCTGTGTCAGATAAGGTTGAGATAGATCTTAATGATATTTCGTATTGATAGTTTATTATGTGGGGTGGGGGGGGGGGGGGGTGCCTTTGAAATTCCAAAATCGATGCAATGGAATATTGTCCATCTATGAATGAATCATATTTCCAAACTAGATTCTATACCTAGTTTAAACATAATTTAAGAATTGATTATGCAAAATTTGTATGAAAACCTTTAATATGCTTTGATCCGCCATGGTTAGTAAATTATAAATGTGAAACTTCATAAGAACGGTGCCAGTTAACTGATTCTATGTAGGTAGACTACTTTTACAAATCTGAAAGCCTGTTCCTAAAGTGTAAATCTCATTGCAACTGAAATGATACTCCGGCTAAATGCTACTTATTATAGGAAACAGTTCGAGTCAATTTCTTACTGTCGAAAGACAGTCAAGAATCCATCAGACCTCATCCTGTTTCACTGTTGCAGATTATGTAACGAAATACAACAACGTGGATGAAGCCATCCAGCACAAAGTGAATGAACTATAATCTAGTTACTGTTGGTTTTTAGTAGATTAGGATTTCGATGACTGTACACCATACAGGTTTGATATAACTCAGTTGAAAACCACATTAAAAGCGGCAATTGAATCCAAAGAAACAAAGTTGACTAAGCTCGAAAGTAGAATCACATCACTTATTTAACCTCTGAAGAATGCATATTCTACAACTGCTCTTCCGTGCATTTCTATAACATTAAACAACTTACAATTCCAGAGTGAATGCATAACACTCTACTGTTTACCGCACATATTTGCACGTGCTCTGCGCCTATTTCCACCTCTTAAACCGACACATAGACATCAGAAAAAAATCCCTCCCCACACAAATATTATCCAGTCTCTCCTAAACATACAATCAACAAATGCGTAGTAGAGAATCAGTTTCCGTTTTAAATATTTGCTCCATTCACGAAACATCAATTACTATGTCTAACGTTTCTACAATAAAGACGAAAAACTTGCCTTCCCGTTTCTCACAATGTGTGTGGGGATGAATTTCCGCCAAGGTTTTTCCGCTCTCTTATACAGAAATTTACTCCACTTCCATTTTACTTAGGAAATCTTTGCGCAATCAATTTGCATTCCCGAACAATTGGATGGTTTAGACACAAAGAAATTTGAGTTTTAACTGAAGATAACATTGTCACTCTAGGGGTATAAAAAGATGGTAGCCATGACTTGGAGGTACCGGTATTGGACTGCTGTGGACAAATTTGAAAACCACACACTGCCGGGTTATAGTCCAACAGGTTTATTTGGAAGCACTAGCTTTCTAAGCGCTGCTCCTTCCGGATTTAACCTCTGAAGAATGCACATTCTTCAACTCTTCTTTCGTGCACTTCTATAACATTAAACAACTTACAGTTCTAGAGTGAATGTACAACACTCAACTATTTACCGCACATATTTCCACATGCTCTGCGTCATTTTCAACCTCTTAAACGACACAAACATCAGAAACATTTCCCTAGAAAAATTACAACCACCTGATGAAGGAGCAGCCGTGCTTCTAAATAAACCTGTTGGACTATAACTGGTGTTGTGATTTTTAACGGTATAAAAAGAAACATTGAGGAGGGTGATGGTGTAATGGTAATTATTGGGCAAGTATTCCAACTTCAAAATACTTTGGGACACAAGTTCAAATCTCACAATGGTAGACGATAATAAAATATGGAAAAAAAAACTGGCCTAATGATGAGCATGTAACTACTGTTGATGACTGGGGCTTTTATGGCACAGTAGTGGTGTGTCTATCTCTGAGCCAGGAGGCCCGGTTCAAATCCTACCCGTTCCAGAGGTTTGTAATAGTTTCAAATCGACCTGTTCAGAGAAATTAATAGAAGAGAACATTCTCGGGTAATTGTAGCTCTTTCATTGGCTGCAATGCTCGGGAAAACACCAATGAAGCTACTGTACAGCAGTTATGCGATTATGGCATCACTCGTCTGCGTAAATTCCCTGCTGGAGGACACTCGACCAGGGAACAGACATCAGTAACCATATTCCCAGAACTGCAAGTAATTTCTTAGGTTCCGTTTCTTGTTTCTAGTTATTTGTAATTCAAGGAAAAAAAAACTACTGCAAAATTTTGTTATTTCCTTATTTGAGAAAAACAACCGAGAAGTTTATTTTAAATCTATTTAATGTGAATCTAACGAAATGCTAAGGGAAACACAACTTTAAATGCAGACTTTCGAGAATGATTGTTAATGTTAACAATACACAGTAGCCAATCAAGATAAACATGTAATAAGGATTCTTTTGAAATTTTCGATTAAGGCTCTACTTAGCAACTAAGACATTTGAACAATTTCCGCTGTCGATCCATCCAGCTAATTACAAACTTTCCTGGTCAGTTAATTTGGGCCAAATGCACTTTTCAATCTGGCTGAAATTTGCACTTTGAAGGCAAAGCTTTGAAGCGCCGTTATCTTTTAAATTTTTATACACATGTGCAGTAGTACATAGTGACAATATACGAATAGTTTACATCCATCTGTCCTTTTCACGTAGGAAGAACGCTGGTCAACCAGATACAACTGATGATCTTTGAAGCAAAAACCTAAACGTGCCCAAGGGAAAAAGCAATGATATTTAAGCGAAGGTGAGGCGAGTTACACATCAGAGGAAGTAGTGGTGAGAGTTTCAACGAGAAGCAATCTCGGAATAGGTTAGATAGGGGTCCAGTATGTTGAGTATCCATTGAGATGTAGGTGATGCTAACCTTTATGGACTTTCAAGTCGACAGAAGTCCAAGATTTGATATTTTGCATTATGGAGTGACGCGCCCTCTACACTACCATATTTCAGGAACGGAATTATGCAGTAATAGTAGTGTGTAATGCAGTAATAGTAGTTGCTCTGACGCGGCGTTCACGAATATGCTAACTGCTAATGCCAGCCAGACGTTACGGCCCAGCGACCAAGTTAACTGGATCTTATTTGGAGAGCAGGCAATTACTAACATTCTGAAATTGCATAGATTTGTTATCATTAGTTACACTCATGGTTAATAAGAGGATATGCCCTCCTGCAGTGACAAAGTGGAGAAGTTGACTGACCCATCAGTGGAATATTTGACTTATGCAGGACAACTGGTGTTAAAAATCACTGCTTCAAGTCCCACCTGTTTCAAAGTTGATGAGAAAACGTTTCTTTTAAGTTGAAGTGCCCATTCTACGGGTGCTAACTGGCTTATTGAGCACCCCCAAATGGTGGCCAGCAAATCGTCATCTTGATTACAGGAAAAAAGTACAGGCATAACACATTTCACTTGTAAAAAAGGGCTAACCACTCTTGCAGGCATTTATTTCAAAGTTAATTTACTGCGAGGCAGAGTTAGCTACATTGGGGTGAATCAGGTTTTAGGATTACTGGGGAGCCCATAAAACGTTTTACAATACTCACTTTAAAGCATAACTTCCCATTTAATCAATTATCGGATCCAGTCCAGATCACATCCCTTGACCCCTAGCGCTAATGCTGGAATTCCTAACCCTAATGTGAACCGAGTCTTAAACCCAAAACGAATTTACCTGAAGACTTCTGCGATGCTAATAGTGCTCTTATCTTTTACTTCTCTTCCTTGGAAGGCTGTTGAGCTCTCCCAGTCCTATTATAATGAGAGCTGGAGAGTCTCTGTATGTCATGAGCCTCTTATCCAAAATAGAGCGAACAATCCCAAAGCAATTAATTAAAAACTAATTTCAAATATTTAAGCAAAAAAAAGATTAGAAAGTTGGCCCTCTTGGAGCTGGATAATTGGATATTCAATTGTGAAGTGCTACCCTTCCCTAATTGGAGGGCGCGGAGAAGCTACGTATCAGGAACAAGGACGGGAACAAATAATACACAACGCACTGCAACCTAGATTCGGTTCTTTATTCATTGCAGAAAATGTCAATCATTCTAAATGTAAACGATCTTAAAATGTGAAAGTTTTCTCCCCCCCCCCCGTCCTTTTTATGCAAATCGCATTTCATGTTATTGTAAATGCAAGTTATTGTTTCCAATGTTTGAGAGGCAGCTCTTTGCATATGTATATTCAAGCAAGTAACCGAGATCTCTCCTAAACAGAATGGTTAAAGTTTCAAATCAGTCGGGAACCAAGCAATGTAAACAGGATTGTTTGGCTGGAACCCAAAATGCTGTTATGCCGACCAATAGCTAAAGAGTAAATGCATTAAACTTTCTATAATTGATATAAAATATTTACATTGTATTTTCCTTTGATTAACAGGTGATTGTTTTGTATTAGCATCCTATGATTATATTTTGTGTTCTAATGAGTGTAATAATTGCAGATGGTCGAACTGCTCCCAGAAAGGAAAGACTTATTTACAAAAAACTAGCTGATTAGTACGTGTTTTTCATGGAATAATACAGACCTTCGTGATTTATCATTAAGACTCTATTGAAACCAAACGTTTCACTTATTGTAATGTTAACAAACTTCAAGTGCTTTAAATACTTGAAGTGAAAAGAATTGCAGGCTAAACAGCTCAGCATTGTGGCTAATTAAATAGCGCTTTCAGAAAGCTGGCACAATCATAATGGTTTCCTTCTGTGCTATATTTTCCTATGATTTTGTATGAAGGTTTTTTTCTGGTACGTACACAATTTGAAGAAACATCTTCCGCATAACTTACAATATTATACTTCCATTATTAATGCATAAGTTAATTATCTGCATATAATTATGACTCAAACCAGTCTTTGTTTATACACTCATTGGAATATGACATCACTGGCAAACATTCATTGTCCATCCCTAATTGTCTAAGAGAAGGTAATAGCAAACTGCTTTTTTTGAACTGCTGCAATCTGTGTGGGTGAAGGTAATACTTCAGTTCAATTTTCTATGTCTGGCTTTACTAGTGTACTGTGGATCATCGGAGAATGGAGATTCAATAAATCCACTTGTATTGTATGTGGTGATTCATTCTGGTCAAAAAAAATATGTTGTGAACTGTCCTCTACAGTCTTCGGGAGAGGTCCATTTCCACCAGTTCACTATACTCTGAAGGATGAAATTTCTCTTTCTCAGTCGAGAACAACCTATATTGTATCCTGAGCATGACCGCTTGTCCTGGGCTGGCACCACCAATCCTGCCCCACCTTGTGGAAAGGAAAACATCCGTTTTGCATGCTCAAGAATGAGAATGTGATTCATGCTTTTAAACTTCAGTGAATAGCTCCAGTTGACCCAATCTCTCCTAATCAACAACGCCACCAACCCATGGATCTGTCTGGTGAGCCTTTGCTGCATCCCACTTCAGAAAGTATATCTTGGATGAGGAAACGAAAGCTGTATACAATGCTCCACTTGTAGTCTCAAGGCACAGTAAGCTACAGTAAGATTTCCTTGCTTCTGTACTCAAACGCTTTAATGCAATTTACATACCCAACTGCTTGCTGCAACTGCATGCTTGCTTTCAGTGAGCTATCTAGGTCCCTTTTGTGCATCAACATTTCCTAATCTATCATTTAAACAATACTTTGTCATTATGTTTTTCCTATCAAAACTAACCAACTTCATATTTATCTATACTCTACTGCATCTGCCATGCATTTGCCCACTCACTGAACTTATCTGAACAAACAGGATCTTTACACCTTCTTCACCACTTACCATTCTATGTAGTTTTGTGTCATCAGGAAATGTGGAAATAGTGCATTTCATTCTTTCATCCTATTAATTTATGTATATTGTGAATAGCTAGCAGTCCAAACACTGATCCCTGCAATACCTGACTAGTGACCACATTCTACTCTGAAAAATGCCTATTTAATCCTGTTTCTTGTCTACCAACCAATTCTCATTCCATGATGGTATATTGACCTTTAATTCCATGTGCTTTCATTTTGCACAGTAAATGTGATTTCATCAAAATCTTTCTGAAAATACAAATATTTTCTAGCTCTGCTTGTTTTCCTGCATCAATTCTACTAGTTATTAATTTGAGGCTGACCTTACCTATCTGAAGGCATTTAATATTTAAAATATTCTTCTGGTGCTTTCTGATCATAAGTCACTGTCTTACTGAGGTGCGAAATTTAGCTCATCAGCTATGATGCGATTACATGTAGAGCAGGGTATTTGGTATGAATGGCTGCTGCCTCCTCTTCCTGTAACTCATCCTTCCCTCATTCACATGTAGCCTGAGTCTTTCTATTTGTTTCTCTTTCTGTCTCCATGTCTCACACACAAACCACCTGGAAACAATCACAAACATCAGACAGCCATTTTATGTTTGTTATTGGTGACCATTCTATGTCCCCACAGCCTGGGGTCACTTATTATAGAGATTAATTACTCAATGATTTATTCTGAGTGCTTCAAATGTAACAGAGGCATGGATAATATAGGCAGTAAATGTTTAAGATGGTAGATATAAGTGCCAATCAAGCAAGGTACTTTATTCTAGATGTTAAACTTCTTGAATGTTGTTGGATGTGGACTCATGCCAGCATGGAGTGTATTCCATTACTGTCCTTACATGGGCCTTAAAGTTGGTGGAAAGACAGAGTAAGCCATGTATTGCAGAATATCCAGCTTCTGACCAGCTTATGTATCCACAATATTTGTGGCTAGACCAGTTAAATTTGTGGTCAATAGTGATCCTAAGATGCTGAAAATGGAGCAATTGACAATGTTTCGATGCTTTTGACTATCAAGGGAATGTGGTAAGATTCTTTCTAATCGGAGATTGCACATTGTTTTGTTGCACAAATTTCTTTTGGTGCACAGGTTTTGGAGATTTAAGAGGTGAGTTACCTGCTACAAGATCCCTAGTCTGTCACATTAATTTAAGTTTAGTCCAGTTGACTTTCTGGTCAATGGTAACCTGCAAGATGTTGCTATCAAGGGATTCAGCAATGATAATGCCATTGAATGTCCAAGTATATGGTTATGCCCTCTCTTTTTGGAAATGTTCATTGCCATCTAATGATAGTCAGTTTAGCAGATTACTAATTCAGCTGTTATGAGTGGTTGGCAATCAGTATGAGATTTCCTTGCTTATGTTTGCATATTTATGCGAACATCTCTCACCACAACTCTTATTTTGCTTTTTCCTTTCAGATGGCCAAGAACTGCAGTCTGCCCAGACAAGGCAGAGAGCAATAGGTGGAAGAGCAAGATGACAGTGATGATGAATAAACCCCATCACTTATCACACTTGATCTCTCACGGTCTCTTAGCTATCAGCTCATACACTGATACTGCACATAATTTAGATAGCTTATAAGTGAGATATGTACATGTTGAGGCACTGTGCATAACTGGTTGGTAGCCAGATCAGGGGACAAAGATATTGCAGGTTGAGTGTATGATGCTGGAAAAGCACAGCAAATCAGGCAGCGTCCGAGGAGCAGGAAAATCTGTTTCAGGCAAAAGACATTCCTGATGAAGGGCTTTTGCCTGAAATGTCGATTTTCCTGCTCCTTGGATGCTGCCTGTCCTGCTGTGCTTTTCCACCACTGCACTCTCGATTCTAATCTCCAGCATCTGCAGTACTAACTTTCACCTAAGGATATTGCAGGTGCCAGACGCCCTAAGGGCATATTCTTTTGCCTAGGACTCGTGCACTTTGGGACATTATCTTTGCACCATAAGAATCCCTTGTTAATAAATATATATCAATTGTGTTATTTATATTCAGATGGTGGATATTGTGATCTCACTTGTGGTCATTTGTGTATATGACTCCTGCTCTGGTTTCTTGTGTTCTAAGACAGCATTCATCCATCCAACACTTCTATTCTGCCAGATGTTTGACTCATTTGTCAACTGGATTGAAGCAATGCTGATTATGAGGCAGAATGAAGTTGTGCTTCTTGAACAAGAATGGCAAGACAGCCTTCACATCCACCAGCATACACCACAAGGTTAAAGCAAAGACAAATGGAATGTTGGTCTTTATTTAGAAGAAATTAGAGTTTAAAATAGGAAAGTCTTGCTAAATCAATAAAAGGCAATTATCTGACCACATATTGTGAATAGTTTTGGGCACCTTTTAATCAAGGAAAAGATATATTGGCATGAAAGGCAATCCAGAGAAAGTTGATTAGGCTGATCCTGGATATGGAGGGACTGTAATAAGAGAAGTTGAGCCTGTATTAATTGCATTGGCTGGGGGGGGGGGGGGGGGGGAAGGGAGAGAGAGAGAGGAGAAAGAGGTGGAGAAGGAAGAAAGTTGACCTCATTGAAGTTTACACGATTCTTGACAATAGTTTGTTTTGTGCTGGGCTTCTATACCAGTTGACCTCTTGTTCCTCCTCTGCTTCCATAAGTATAAAAATGAACCTACTTTCCAACACATTTTTCAGTTTTTAAGAAAAGCAGCTCTGAACAAGAGTCATTCTGGACTCAAAGTTAATTTTCTTTTTTCACATGTGCTGCCAAATCGGCTGAGTTTCTCCAGCATTTTGTTTGCTTAAGATTTGCTTAAGTTTAGATGTGGAAAAGTTGTTTCTCCTTGTGTCTAGGACCAGATAGCACAATCTCATAATTAAGGTCTTTATGATCATTAAAGGTCCTCAAGCCTCAACTCATCCCCTGATTTTTTTTTGTTAATCCATTGAACCAAGAGCGACCATGTCTTTAGATTCTAGGTCATCAGCTGTTGAATTCCCTTCAGAAATCTTTACATCTCTTTATTTTCCCCTCAGGTGCTCCTTAAAAACCTCTCTTTGATCAAGCTTTTGATCACGTATTAAATCTGAGAGACTCTGGCAAGTTTTTTTGACAATGTTTGAGGAGCATTTTGGGATGTCTTGAAATAAGTTCTATAAATGCAAATTATTTGCATTAAGCATGGATTGGGAAATTAATTTATACTGCTCACTTACAATTTATGATGAAGATCGAAATTGACTCTTTTTATATCTGATCTGAAGCACATTTTTGGATAGGGTCTGGGCAGGTTTGCATTGCATCTTTGTGTCAATGGTTAAGCTGACCTTTGAACTACTCAATACTGACACTCAGTACATGAAATGGAAAGATGAAGTAAAGCATTTGTCGAGTTAAACCTCTCCCTGAACCCATTCAGATCACCATGTAGGAACAAATTACTGCAGATGCTGGAACCTGTATTGAAAACAAATGCTGGAGATCAAAGCGGATCAGACAACATTCAGAGAGCTATCTCGACTCGAAACATTAGTTTTGCTCTCTCTCCATGGATACTGTCTGACCCGCCGTGATCTTCAGCATTTGTTGGTTCCATTCAAATCACCGATTAACGGAACGACCTTGTTACAAAAACCGTTGTTGGAATGTGCTAATGTCCAGGGTCTGACTTCGTGTTTTAATACACGAGATCGTGTCGATGTTGGTGGTAGCAATATCTTACGGTTCCTGCGATTTTTCGAGTCGAACAATTAGTTTATCCAGTTTTATTAAATAGTTATTCTTGCGAATATTTAAAAACTACACAAATGCGGCGAACTGGTGACGGCTTTTCCAGATTTGTTTACATTTTGCATAATTTTATTTCAAATAATGAGACGGGAATTCGTTCTGTCGGATCTATTTTGCATAGATTAAACAAAATCAGGTAATGTCTGGTATATATTAAGCAGTTTTGTAGAATTTTAAAAATGGTGCCCTGTTTACTTAACCTGATTATTTCAACTACAAAATGTAGTGAAACCGTGAAGTATCATTTCGAATGTGTGACAATTTGAAATTTTCAATATCCTTGACGGGACACTGTACGTTTTACGTTAACCCATAAAAAATGCCACATTTCGTAAATATCACATTTTTAAAATGCATAATTTGCATTATTTCTATGCCTTACCATGAACGATCTTTTGGCCGTTGTGCTTCAGGTTTATGGTTTGATTCAGCCATAGATTCTTTATGTCAATGAAATCCAGTTGGTTTCGTTTTGTAACATGTATACTGTGGAATAAATGGAAAGACGTTACAGAATGTTCTTGGTTTGCTCTTCTTTCATGGAATATCTTAAAATATCCTCTTCCGTAATAATTGCGGGCTCATTTCCAGTAATTAGTGAGTTGTTGAAATTCATAGAGTACCCCGAAGGTTCTCCTGCTACTTCCTTTACCGTCATTGCAGAATCCTCTATTGTCCCATAATTCCCGCCAGAAACTGCTGTATCTAGCGGACCAATAGTGACTGGCAACATAAATCCATTGCAGTCCACCCAAATGGACAAGATTTCTCGAAAATGTGAATGAAAAATTCCTTGAAAAGTTGGAGTTTTAAAATAAATTAGCATTACACAAAAAAAACTACGACCGAGTGGGTTGGTTGTGTGACCAACTGTCACTCCTGGGTTAAGTATACCTAAATAAGGTATGACAAATAAATAGTTTCATTCGGTCCATAGACTTCCCATCAATCTTCAAGTTAGAAGACCCCACGGAAAGTACTTGGGCGTGGAATAAGTGAACGGGAGTACCTGTCATAGATACTGGCAGATGTACAAACAAAAAGCGTGTATTTGGAGTTTAGTGGCACCAAGGATCTAAGCATTAGTAGAGATTATAGCTATGTAAAGATACCAACAAAATATTGCTAATTGCTTTGATACTGGTCACTAGTTTTTGAAGGGCAGATGTTAGGACAAAGGGTAAACCCCTCTGCTAATTTAAACACAGAGAAGCTCACAAGCAGTAATGTGTCAAATTTTGAGAAGCACAGAACTATTCTAGAGGTCACCATTTAAAATAAAAATTAAAAGTTTTAGTCTTTAAGTCCAACAAAGAGCATTAAAACAGCTATTTACAACTCCTTTCTCTTAAACTTATGTTACCTCCCACCACTCTACAATACTAATCCAATTAAAAAAGTAAACCCCAGTTAAGATTTATCTAAAAAACGCAATTCAAAACCAGCCTCATCTGTCCATTTTGCTCTGCATTTTCCTGGGTCATCTCTTCTTCAGTCTTCTGCTGCACAACTTTTCTTACGGGTAGGTACATTTCAGAGAGCTATTTGGCTAGCAGCCTATATTTGATAGTATTCCAATTCTCCCACTAACTGTTCAAAATGTCTGGTTTTATACCCCAAAACATCAGATCATTTCATTGGTTAGATGTCATCCCAAACAGTAACGTTCAATTTGATTGGATTTTGGTATCTACGGCATAATTTAAACTAATTGGCTGAATTTGAATTTGTTTTAGTTCCATGGCAATACAATTCCATCTATTTGTTTCAACCAAATGTTGCATTTTGACATTGTTCAGCACACTCTGTGCTTTCAGTCAGTCCTTGCTAGCTTCTTCTCTTTCTTAAAGGTACAGTACACACCTACATCTTCAAATTACAAAGAAATTGCAAGGAGAGAGAGCGTGAGTCTTCCCATTCTACTACTTAAATTGATTTTCCTGCTCTATTCAAAAACTGTCTTCCTGCAATGCATTTCAATTGTATATTCCTCTGTCTGACATCTGGTTGAATAACCTGCAGACAACTTTGCTCTAATATATGAAACTTCCAGATTTTGGCTCTGACTGATTTTTGCTTATTGAGATTTTCATGAGCTTGACTCAAGCTGATCATGTGATTACTGCAGACATATTAAGTATTCAACTTTTTCCCCTTTTTTGTTTCAACCAATTTATTCCATGAAAGGTCTTGGGTGTTAAAATTAGAAAATAGAGATTGGTAGTTCATTTTTACTAGTGTCATAACTATCATAATTCTAATTTAATAACCTTTTGCTTAAAGCAAAATGCTGTAGATGTTGGTGATCTGAAATAACAACAGAAATTGATGTAGAAACTCAGCAAGTTTGATAGTGACTGTTAGAAACAACACTAAAGTTTCAAGTTCAATATAGCTCTTCCATAGAACTCAGTGGAAGTACATTTACCTATTGAGGCCCATAAATTTGGTTATTTATATATTGTCTTGTAAACACCATTTAATTTGAAGTATAAAATAAAGCTTGAAATTATCCCAACTTCCCCACTCTTAACAGAATAATAGGCACATGAATTAGACTTGCAGTAAAATATAATGGTGAATTGTCAAAAAAATGACAAATAACTAATGAAGAGCAGAAATGAAAATTATATGTAAAGAATACATTTATTGAGATGCTAAATATTATATTGAAGCACTGTTGAGACAGTTTAGCAGTGACAAGCATTGGTGGAAAATTGAACCTATGGCCTCATTATCAAATGGACAAGCTGCGGACCCTTAATGATTTTCCTCTTAGCTTCAGCCAGAGGTTCTCTGGTAAGTCCTTAAGGAAGAGGTGACTATGAAGGTTTATTCAGAACAGAGTGTGACCAGGAAAGGCCTGTTGAGAAGAATAGCAAATTGGGAGAGGGAAATAGGGGCATGGATAGAGGATGGTAATTAAGGTCATTCTTGGAAAGAGGTACAAATAATGGGCCAACATTAAATTGAAGTTTGGAAGTATCCTGAAGAAGGGTTATTGGAGCCGAATCATTCATTCTGATTTCTCTTCACAGATGCTTCCAGACGTGCTGAGGTTTTGTGTTCTTATTTTAAGTTGAGGTTTTACTATTAGGAATACTATCGACCTTCCTACCTCTTATTTAGACAAATATTTTGAAGAAAACATTATATTTTGGAAACAAAAACAGAAATTGCTGGAAAAGCTCAGCAGGTCTGGCAGCATCTGTGAAAAGAAATCAGAATTAACGTTTCTGGTCTGGTGACCCTTCCTCAGAACTGATGGTAGCTAGGAAAATGTCAGTTTTTATGCAGAGGATAGAATAGTGGGGAGGGGCTAAAGAGTAAACAATAGGCAGGGATAGAGCCTAGCAAGAGAGAACAGTTGGTTAGACATAGGAGTGGACAATGATCTGGCTAGGAGGAGACATAGCTGTTCATGGAGATAGTTAGTGGCTGACAATGGGTTGTATGTAATAGTAGACTATGCGATCACAAGACCTGGTGTGTGAGGGTGGAAGCTGGAACATAGGAGAGTTCAAGCTCTAAAGTTATTGAACTCAATATTGAGTCCTGAAGGCTGTAGGGTTCCAAGTGAAAACAAGGTGTTCTTCCAGCTTACGTTGATCTTCACTGGAGCACTGCAGCAAGCCTGAGACAGAGATTTTGACCAGAAAGCAGGGTGGTGTGTTGATGTGGCAGGCAAGCAGGCAGGGGAAAGGGAGTAAGGCGTACTCCTTACCCTCTTTACCCCCCCCCCCCACCCTATATTCTGCATAGAAAACAACACTTTCCTAGCTACCATCAGTTTTGAGGAAGAATCACTGGACCTGAAATGTTAACTCTGATTTCTCTGCCAGACCTGTTGAGTTTATCTAGCAATTTCTGTTCTTGTTTCTGATTTGCAGCATCCACAGTTCTTTGGGTTTTTATATTTGTATTTGGAAGCCATACAGCAGTGGTACCAAAAAAGGCTTTATTTCAAACTGGGTTCTCCTGAATATATCCTGAACGGGCTTCTTCAGAGCAAATTAACATTGCAAGTCTTGTTTGTCCTCTTTACCTCTTGTTCTTTGAAAATACCGTGTCAGAGACATGGAAAATATAATTTTGTCTCTGCACAGGAGAGGACACAAGTTATAAAGCAAAAATAAATATTGGAATCTTTTATTAATGAAATCTTAAAGCACTTAGAACAGAATAGTCTGATCAGACAAAATCAATATGGTTTTACAAAATGAAAATCTTATTTGACAAATGTATTAGCACTTTTTGAAGATTTAAGTAGTGTATAAGGGAGATAAAGAAAAACAATGGATATGATCTATTTGCATTTCTGAAAAGCATTTGATAAGGTGCCATAAAAGATTCATGTGAAAGTTAAGACTTCAGGGAGATGTGAATAATATGTTAACATTGTCAGCAGTTGGTTATTAGACAGGAAAAAAGATGCATTTATAGGTCATTTTCAAGTTGGCAGGCTGTCAGTTGTGGAGTGTCAGAAGAATCAGGACTGGATCTTAGCTATTTACAATCTATACTGATAAAGTGAAGAGATAAAGAGTAATGCATCCAGGTTTATTGAGGGTACAAAACTAAATTACTCTAAATGGGAATGCAAACAGTGAGGAGGAAACAAAAAAGGGTGCAAAGTGATATGGACAGGCTGAGGGAGTGGACAGATGGAGTTTAATGTTGGGAGGTGTCAATTTGGGAATAAGGTTAAAAAGCAAATTACTATTTTAAAAGTTATGAAACTTGTAAATGTTGATGATCAGAGGGATTTGTATGCACTTGTATGGGAAATATTGAAAATGATCAGACAGGTGCAGCAAGTAATTAGGAAGACAAGTATTATGTTACCTTTTTATTGCAAGAGGCTTGGTGTACAAAAATATGAAAGTCTTGCAACAACTGTAGAGGGTATTGGTTTAAACCATGCCTGGAATACTGTTCAACCTCCATATTTAAGGAAGGATATGCTTGCATTAGACACAGTACTTTCTTTTACTTCCCAATCAGCCTGTTCAAAGATGTTATAATACACGCCTGGAGGAGATAGGACTCGAACCAAAGCCTCCTGGCTCAGGTAGGGGGCACGATCACTCTGCCACAAGAGCCCTTGGGGGGCAGTATAGTGACAATTCACTAAATTTGTTTCTGAGATGAGAGAGTTGACCTTTGAGCAATTGACTTAATTTGGCCTACGTTCTCTGGAGTTTAAAAGACTGAGAAGTGGTCTAATTGATACTTAGAAGATTCTGAAGGGGCTTGACAGGACATCAGAGGAGTCATAGAGATGTACAGCACAGAAACAGACCCTTCGGTCCAACCCGTCCACGCCGACCAGATATCCCAACCCAATCTAGTCCCACCTGCCAGCACACGGCCCATATCCCTCCAAACCCTTCCTATTTATATATCCATCCAGATGCCTTTTAAATGTTGCAATTGTACTAGCCTCCACCACTTCCTCTGGCAGCTCATTCCATACATGTACCACACTCTGTGTGAAAAAGTTGCCCCGTAGGCTTCTTTTATATCTTTCCCCTCTCACCCTAAACCTATACCCTCTAGCTCTGGACTCCCACATCCCAGGTAAAGGACTTTATCTATTTATCCTTTCCATGCACCTCAAGATTTTATAAACCTCGATAAGGTCATCCCTCAGCCTCTGCGGTCCAGGGAAAACAGCCCAAGCCTATTCAACCTCTTCCTATAGCTCAAATCCTCCAACCCTGGCAACATCCCTGTAATTTTTTTCTGAACCCTTTCAAGTTTCACAATATCTTTCTGATAGGAAGGAGACCAGAATTGCATGCAATATTCCAACAGTGGCCTAACCAATGTCCTGTACAGCCGCAACATGACCTCCCAACTCCTGTACTCAATACTCTGACCAATAAAGGAAATCTTACCAAATACCGCCTTCACTATCCTATCTACTTACGACTCCACTTTCAAGGAGCTATGAACCTGCACTCCAAGTTCTCTTTATTCGGCAACACTCCCAAGGACCTTACCATTCATTGTGTTTAAGTCCTGCTAAGATTTGCTTTTCCAAAATGCAGCATTTCACATTTATCTAAGTTAAACTCCATCTGCCACTTCTCAGCCCATTGGCCCATCTGATCAAGATCCCATTGTAATCTGAGGTAACCTTCATTGCTGTCCACTGCAGCCCCAATTTTGGTGTCATCTGCAAACTTACTAACGATACCTCTTATGCTCACATCCAAATCATTTATATAAATGATGAAAAGTAATGGACTCAGTACTGATCTTTGTGGCACTCCATTGGCCACAGGCCTCCAATCTGAAAAACAACACTGCACCATCACCCTCTGTCTTCTACTTTTGAGCCAGTTCTGTGTCCAAATGGGGAGTTCTCTTTGTATTCCAGGAGATCTAACCTTGCCATCCAGTCTCCCATGGGGAACCTTGTTAAATGCCTTACTGAAGGTCATATAGATCGCATCCATCGCTCTGCCCTCATCAATCCTTTTTGTTACTTCTTTAGTCCTTGCCTTTCCAAATACATGTACATCCTGTCCCTCAGGATTCCCTCCAACAACTTGCCCACCACCGACGTCAGGCTCACTGGTCTATAGTTCCCTGACTTGTCCTTACCACCTTTCTTAAACAGTGGCACCACGTTAGCCAACCTCCAGTCTTCTGGCATCTCATCTATGACTATTGATGATACAAATATCTCAGCAAGAGACTCAGCAATCACTTCTCTAGCTTCCCACAGAGTTCTAGGGTACACTGGATGAGGTCCTGATTTATCCATTTTTATGTGTTTCAAGAAATCCTGCACTTCCTCCTCTGTAATATGGACAATTTTCAAGATGTCGCTATCTATTTCCATGCATTCTATATCTTCCATGTCCTTTTCCACAGTAAATACTGATGCAAAATACTTGTTTAGTATCTTCCTCATCTCCTGCGGCTCCACACAAAGGCCACCTTGCTGATCTTTGAGGGACCTTTTGTCCTTAATGTATTTGTAAAAACCCTTTGAATTCTCCTTAACTGTATTTGCCAAAGCTGTCTCATGTCCCTTTTTGCCCTCCTGATTTCTCTCTTAAGTATACTCCTACTGCCTTTATACTCTTCTAAGGATTCACTCGATCTATCCTGTCTACACCTGACAGATGCTTCCTTCTTTTTCTTAACAAAGCCCTCAATTTCTTTAGTCATCCAGCATTCCCTATACCTACCAGCCTTTCCTTTCACCGTAACAGAAATGTACTTTCTCTGGACTAGTTATCTAATTTCTGAAGGCTTCCCATTTTCCAGCTGTCACTTTACCTGCGAACATCTGTGCACAATCAGCTTTCGAACGTTCTTGCCTAATACTGTCAAAATTGGCCTTCCTCCAATTTAGAACTTCAACTTTTAGATCTGGTCTATCCTTTTCCATCACTATTTAAAAAATAATAGAATTATGGTTGCTGGCCCCAAAGTGCTCCTCCACTAACACCTCGGTCACCTGCTCTGCCTTATTTCCCAAGAGTAGGTAAAAGCTTTGCACCTTCCCTAGTAGGTACATCCACATACTGAATCAGAAAACTTTCTTGTACACACTTAAGTAACAAAGAAGAAAAAGAATTTACAGCTCAGGAACAGGCCCTTCGGCCTCTAAGCCTGAGCTGATCCAAATCCACTGTCTAAACCTGTCACCCAATTCCTAAGCATCTGTATCTCTCTGCTCCCCACCTACTCATGCATCTGTCCAGAAGCATCTTAAATGAATCTACCGTGCATGCCTCTACTACCTCTGTTGGCAACGCGTTCCAGGCACCTACCACCCTTTGTGTAAAGTACTTGCTGCGTGTATCCCCCTTAAACGTTTAGCCTTGAAAGCGTGACCTCTCGTTATTGGATCCTTCACCCTGGGAAAAAGTTTTTCTCTATCTACTCTGTCTATACCCTTCATGATTTTGTAGACCTCAATCAGATCCCCTCTAAATCTCCTTTTTTCTAATGAAAACAGACTTAACCTACTCAATCTCTCTTCATAGCTAGCACCTTCCATACCAGGCAACATCCTCGTAAACCTTCTCTGCACCCTCTCCAAAGCGTCCACATCCTTTTCGTAATGTGGTGAGCAGAACTGTGCACAGTATTCTAAATGTGGTCGAACCAATGTCGTGTACAATTTTAACATAACCTGCCAGCTCTTATACTCAATACGCTGTCCGATGAAGGCAAGTATACCATATGCCTTCTTGATCACTCTATCCACCTTTGCAGCAACCTTCATGGACAATGGACCTGAACTCCCAGATCTCTCTGCTCATCAACGTTTCCCAATCTTCCGTTTACTGTATAATTCACTCTAGAATTAGATTTCCCAAAATGCATCACCTCACATTTGCCTGGATTGAACCCCATCAGCCACTTTTCCGCCCAACTCTCCAGTCTATCTATATTCGCCTGTATTCTTTGACAGTGCCCTATGCTTTCTGCTATTGCACCAATCTTTGCGTCATCTGCAAACTTGCTGATCATACCCAACAGTGCCCTCTTCCAGATCATTTATGGATATCGCAAACAACAGTGGCCCCAGTACTGATCCCTGTGGAAAACCACTGGTCACCTTTCTCCATTTCAAGATACTCCCTTCAAATCTCTGTCTCCTGTTGCTCAACGAGTACTTTATCCACCTAGCTGGAACACCCTCCATACCATATGACTTCACTTTCTCTGTTAGTTTACCATGGGGAACCTTACTAAAGTCCATGTATATGACATCTACAGCCCTTCCTTCATCAATCAATCTGGTCACTACCTCAAAGAACTCTATTAAGTTGGTAAGGCATGATCTCCCCTGCACAAAACCATGCCTATCACTGATAAGTCCATTCTTTTCCAAATATAAATAGATTTTATTCCTCAGTACCTTCTCCAGCAACTTTCCCACCACTGACATCAGGCTCAATGGTCTGTAGTTATCCTACTATCCTTCTTGTACAGAGGAACAACATGAGCAACCCTCCAGTCCTCCGAAATCTCACTTATGTTTAAGGATGGTACAAAAACATCTGTCAGGGCCCCAGCAATTTCCTCTCTCACCTCCCTCAACAACCTGGGATAGATCCCATCTGGTCCTGGGGATTTGTACACCTTAATAACCTCTAGCCTACCCAACACATCTTCCCTACTTATGTCAATGTGATCCAGAGTAATCAACATTCATCATGTCCCTCTCCTCAGTGAACACTGATGCAAAGTAATCATTCAGAATTTCACCCATTTTCTCAGGTTCGCCACATAACCTTCCTTCCTTATCTTTTTGTGGACCAACCTTTTCTCTAGTTACCCAATTGCTTCTTATATAAGAATAAAAGGCTTTGGGATTCTCCTTAACTCTGCTCACTAAAGCTATTTCATGACCCCTTTTAGCCCACTTGATTCCTCATTTAAGACTGGTGCTACTCTTCCAATATTCCTCCAGGGCCCATTTTGTCCTTAGCTGCCTGGACCTTATGTACGCTTCCTCTTGGCTAGTTGTATGATTTCTCCTGCCATCCACGGTTCACGAATCTTGCCTTTCCTACCCTTTGCTTTCAACGGGACATGTCTATTCTGCACTATCTTTAACCTATCTTTGAAAGCCTCCTACATGTCAAATGTTTACTTCCCTTCAAATAACTGTGTTCAATCCATATTTCCCAGCTCGTGCCTAATTTTGATATAATTGGCCTTGGCCCAGTTTAGTACTCTTCGGTTAGGACCACTCTCATCTTTGTCTACGGATATTCTAATACTTACAGAATTGTGGTCACTATTCCCAAAGAAATCCCCCACTGCAACTTCTACCACCTGGCCTGGCTCATTCCCCAACTCCAAGTCCAATATGGCCCCTTTTCTCATCGGACTATTGACATACTGCTCCAGAAAACTCTCCTGGACGCTTCTTACAAATTGTGCCCCATCCAGACCTCTGACACTAAGTGTATCCCAGTCAATGTTGGGAAAATTAAAATCTCCCATCACCACTACCCTGTGCATCTACATCTTTCCATAATCTGCCTATGTTTTTGTTCTTCTACCTCACGCTTACTGTTGGGAGCCTGTAATACAGCCCCATCAATGCAACTGCACCCTTCTTATTTCTCAGCAAATTTCTTACAAATTCCTCTCCATCTAAACCCTTAACAATATGGCAATCCAAGTCTATGTTTGGAAAGTTAACACCGCCTACCATAACCACTCTATCATTCTTACAGATAACTGAGATCTCCTTACAAATTTGTTTCTCAATTTCCCTCTGACTATTAGGGGTCCATAATACAATCCTAGTAAGGTGATCATTCCTTTCTTATTTCTCAGTTCCACCCAAATAACTCCCTGGATGTATTTCCGGGAATGTCTGCCCTCAGTACAGCTATAATGCTATCCCTTATCAGAAACGACACTCCCCCTCCTCTCTTGCCTCCCTTTCAATCTTTCCTGTGGCATTTGTATCCTGGAACATTAAGTTGCCAATCCTGTCCATCCCTGAGCCATGTTTTTGTAATTGCTATAATATCCCAGTCTCATGCCCTGAGTTCATCTGCCTTTCCTGTTAGGCATCTTGGATTGAAATAAATGCAGTTTAATTTATCAGTCCTACCTTGTTCTCTGCTTTGTCTCTGCCTGCCCTGACTGTTTTACTCGCCTTTGTTCTCAACTGTACCAGTCTCAGATTGAAATCTTACCTTACTATCTCCCTGGATCCCACCCCCTCCACCCCTTACTAGTTTAAATCCTCCCGAACAGCTCTAGCATATCCCCCTGCCAGTATATTAGTCCCCTTCCAATTTAGGTGCAATCGTCCTTCTTGTACAGGTCACTTCTACCCCAAAAGAGCTTTCAATGATCCAAAAATGTGGATCCCATACACCAACTCCTCAGCCATGCATTCATTTGCTCTATCCTCCTATTTCTACCCTCACTAGCCCATAGCACTGGGTGTAATCCAGATGTTAGTACTCTCAAGGACCTCCTTTTAAAATTCCCGCCTAACTCTCTGTAATCTCCCTTCAGAATCTCATCCTTTTCCCCTCCTATGTCATTGGTTCCAATGTATACAATTACCTTCTGCTAGCCCCTCTCTCTCTTTAGAACATTCTGCACCCTCTCTGAGACACCCTTGATCCTGGCACCAGGGAAGCAACACACCATTGATTTTTTGCTGCTGGCCACAGAAATGTTTGTCTGTACCTTGCACTAGAGAGTTCCCTAAGACAATCGATCGCTTGGAACCCGATGTACCTTTCATTACAATAGAGCCAGTCTCAATACCAGAAACTTGGCTGCTCATGCTACGTTCCCTTGAGAATCCATCACCCCCTACATTTTCCAAAATAGCATACTTGTTTGAAATGGAGATAGCCACAGAAGTCCTGCACGACCTGCCTACCTCTTTTCCCTTTCCTGGAGTTAACCCATCTATGTGACTGTATCTGAGACTTTCCCCCCTTCCTATGTTTTCCATCCATCACATTCCCTTGCTCTTGTAAATTCCTCATTGCCTCTAACTGCCTCTCCAACCGATCTATTCCAACTGATAGGATTTGCAACCAATGGCATTTAGATTAGATTACTTACAGTATGGAAACAGGCCCTTCGGCCCAACAAGTCCACACCGACCCGCCGAAGCGTAACCCACCCATACCCCTACATTTACCCCTTTACCTAACACTACGGGCAATTTAGCATGGCCAATTCACCTGACTTGCACATCTTTGGACTGTGGGAGGAAACCGGAGCCCCCGGAGGAAACCCACGCAGACACGGGGAGAACGTGCAAACTCCACACAGTCAGTCGCCTGAGTCGGGAATTGAACCCGGGTCTCTGGCGCTGCGAGGCAGCAGTGCTAACCACTGTGCCACCGTGCCTTAAGATATAATCCTCGGTAACCCGTAAACTCTCCCTAAACTGTCATGTGTGACAAGAAGAGCATATCACTCTACTAGAGCCATTTTTGCTTCTTCAGACGCAGAAAATAGCATTGTCTTATTCCTCTACAAAACACTGCTCCAGGTTACATTAATACTTAGGGCTTAGATTTCAAGTTTAATCAAGAGACATAGGTCAATAAAACATATAATCAAGAAAGAACCCACTCTACTCACTACTGCAGACTTATCTTAAGGCCATGCTTAAAATCCACTTACTTGTTTCTGTGCTGTGACCTCTCCCAAGCAGGTTCCTCCAAGATCAGTAGTGAATTTCACTGTTTTTAATTTTCCCAGATGCACTCCGATGTCCAGCGATACATGAATTTAATAGCAAAGGCAGTAACTGCTAACTCTGTCAGTTAGCAATGTGGGTTTCTTGCTTTTTCTCTCTCTCCCCTGCACTGACCTCACCATGTGCTTACTTTGACTGTTCTTCTCCCTTTTAAAAGTGCTTTTGTTTTGACTTTTTTTTTCTCCAAAGTTCCAAAACAATGCAACAGCATATAAAACAGTAACTCCTGCTCCTGGAATTCAAGGAAATCATCTCCAACACCTAAAGTACCCCAAAAAAGCAGCAGCTGTTACAGCCAGAAATTTTTCCCGTCCTCCATCTTGGATTACCCAGAATCAGTATAGATGGATGATTCACTTTTCTGTTAGTATTTTGTTGAATGAGATTCATGCTGCCCAGTCTGGCTTATCATGGATCAATTCTTTTCATGCAATCTTCTGATCTTCCCCTCATTATGCAGAGGAAGGCTGGTTAGCTCAGTTGGCTGGATGCAGAGTGATGCCAATAGCATAGGTTTATTTCCCAAACCTGCTGGGGTATCCATGGAGGACTTTTCTTAATCTACATCCCTCATCTGAGGCATGGTGATGTTCAGGTTAAACCAGTTAGAGAGTAGAGAGAGTAGAGTAGCTTTTATTTGTTATTTCTACCATATACAACTGATACAGTAAAAATATCTGTAATGGAGGGAAGCAAAACCCTGATGATCTTCTCAGGTGTC